>NC_090266.1:688093337-688368337 GCF_040414725.1 Anabrus simplex | reverse complement strand
CATTCCTCCTTAACTGTCCTGCAATTTCTATCTATTTCATTCCTTAATTGCATGTATTATGTTGTGCCTTCCTCACATTTTCCTTGAACTTTCGCCGCTCGTCAATGAGGTCTAGTATCTGCCGAGTTATCCATTAATCCAAAAATTTCTTCAGCAGCAGTTTTGATCTTATTGTTCACGAATGTCCACTCTTCATATGTTGTGTTTCCTTCAGACTCGTCATTTAGTTCTTGTGCAACATGTTCCTTGAAGCAATCCTTCACACTCTTTTCTTCCAACTTATACAAATCCCATCTTCTTGCATTTCCTCCTTTCTTGAATGTGTTCAGGCGGCATTTCATGACTATCAAGTTATGGTCAGAGTCCACGTCTGCTCCAGGGAAAGTCTTGACATCCAACACCTGGTTTCTGAATCTCTACCTAGGCATAATGAAGTCTATTAGAACCTTCCAGTCTCCAGGTCTCGTTCGCGTATAAAGCCGTCGTTTGTGGTGTTTGAACCAAGTATTAGTAAGGACTAAATAATGATCGGTGTACAATTCAACCAGCGGACTTCCTCTTTCATTTCTATATCCCAGTCCGAATTCTCCTACTGAACTACCTTCTCTTCCTTGGTCTGCAACTGCATTCCAGTTTCACATCACAATTAGATTCTCGTACATATTGTATTAAAGCATCTATCTCTTCATATATCCTTTCGATTTCCTCATCATCTATTCAACTAGTAGGTATATAGTCCTGTACTATTGTGGTACGCATTGGCATAATGTCTATCTTGACAGTAATAATCCGTTCAATATGCTGGTCGAAGTAGCTTACCCGCTGCCATATTTTCTTATTTCTGGAAATGAATGATCGCGTTATGTCCAAAAGTAGCCATCTTCCCAATGTAAGGGAGGTCCGGCAGTTATTACGAGACAGAGAAGTTCAGTCATGGATCAAGCTGCCGCACAAAGGAAAGGGCGTTGGGCTCTTCCAGGAATACATGCCAGGGAATAAATGGATAAGAGATCACCGAGGCTTATCCTGTGCAGAATCGAGAGAGGCCATCAAGATGACGGCGAAAGTGTGCGCCATTCGTTCCGTGCCGGAAAGGTCCCAGGACAACACACTCTGTGGGCATTGCCACAGAGAGCACGAAACCCTTCTGGATGCCTTTCCCCATTGGGGATTTATTGAGTAATTCCCGTAATCATTCAATACGGCACACGATAGCGAACTCGCTGAGAAATCACGGTTTCACGGTGCACGAAAAGGTTTCTTGCCTAGCTACCGATGGGAATAACAGGCGTATTCACATGATAGCCTTTCAACCAACTAGCAAGCAAGGACTAATCTTAGGTCCCACAGTACGCTTCTAGTTGCACATTGGCCAGCCTGAAGAGGTGGACGCCGAGAAGAATTCGATTTACCGGCCAACCGCAAAATATTATAAAAATATATATCACCTAGACAACATCTCCGTCCATGGACTCATGTTCGGTGCTCGTGGCACAATCCCTAAATTGCTTGTACAGCTGTGGGATTCTCTTTGTCTCAACCGGATAAGACTTCACGACATCGCTTTCGCCGTAATACGAGTTTCAATAACCATACTCTCTACAGTCATCTATATAGCATCCGACGAGATGTACGTCATGCTATGTTCCATATTTATTTCCGAGCCTTGTGATTGTCGTCGTTGCACATTCTAGCAAATTCACTAATGAACTGGAAGGCATAATTATTTTGTAGTTGATATACTTTGTCCTTGTGGCAGCCTCCTCATGGGGGAAGTTGCATTAATAAATAAACCAATTCCTGCATTTCCCCTGTTCATTTTTTGTTGGTAATTCTGTAGTCGTATGACAAAAATCCTGCTGTTCCTGCCAGTAAACTTCAGTAAAACAATCTACATATAACTTTAGTCTATCAATTTCTCTTTACATTTCCACAACGATTCAAACTTCTAAAACTTCCACACACTGACTTGCAGAATGTCAATATTCGTATTCCTCTGCTGTACCGGAGATCGGAATAGGGGATTATTTTGCCTACGGAATGTTTTACCCGGGAGGAAGCGGTCATCGGTACATCATTCATTCATACAGAGACAGCTTCATGTCCTCGGCAGTTACTTACAGCTATGGTTTCGCCGTTGCTTTCAGCCATGTAGCAGTATCAACATAGCCAAGCCATGTTAAATACTATTCAAAGTCTTATCAGTCACTCATCCTGACTACCACTCTTGCAACTTCCGAAAGGCTGCAACTCCCCTTTCGATGAACCATTCGTTAGTCTGGTCTCTCGAGAGATCCGATATTGTTGCACGTACGGCTCGGTTTTCTGCTTCATATGGACGCACAAGTTTCCCCACTGCGGTAAGGTCACATGACTCACAAGGGAGGATATTATTATTATTATTATTATTATTATTATTATTATTATTATTATTATTATTATTATTATTATTATTATTATTATTATTATTACAATTTGCTTTACATCGCACCGACTCAGATAGGTCTTATGTCGACGATAGAACAGGAAAAGCTAGGAATGGGAAGGAAGTGACCGTGGCCTTGATTGAGGTACTGCCCCAGCATTTGCTTGGTGTGAAAATGGGAAACAACGAAACACCACATTCAGGGCTGTCGACAATGGGGTTCGAGCCCACTATCGTCACTAAGAATTCTATCTACTCTGTGAAGGTGGGTATGCATTTAAAGGTTTATATTGACCTTATTCTACAAGCAACAATCGTTTTTATATTACGGTAGTTTCCATCTGGTTCGCCCATACTTCAGTTTCAACTCCGTCGTTGGGGGGGATTTAAATCCTTGTACAAGATTTGAAACAGCTGCCGCTTAGCCCCATGGCGGCAACTGAGAAGAGATTTGCATTTCCACACCTTCCCCAAATAATTTCGTCTTCAGCCCTTGAAGTGTGATGGGACCTAACATTCAGTTCAGAAACATATCTTAATCAGTAGGGCAAAACATTTAGTTTATATATTATATCCTCCAAATTCATTATAACGAGAACGAAGCATATGTCCGTATATTCATTTTTTTGCCATATTCACAGGTTTGATAGCGTACACGACGCACAGACGATATCCATCATTTTTGAAAGTTTTGTTTGTCTGTCTGTCATTCGGTTTGGATTGAATAAACACATAAACTGATAACCCATTTTACATCAAACTTGCCAATACAGAATGTCCCATTAAGTATGAGCTAAGAAACGAGACGTTCAACCCGTAGAATACCGCATCTCAGATAAGGAGAAATGATCTGTGAACCAGCGACTTCTCTCGATGCCCAACGTTACCATGACCAGGTCCACTGTAGATTTCATGCTAATAACACTGATCTACAAGGGATAGATATCTGATATGATTCTTATTGTCGCTAGTGCAGTTTTTCATGCTGATATCAAATCCGAAAACCATTTTACTCTATCACGTCAGGTTTTGAAGATGTTGACTAAGTTTTATTTTTCATGAACAGCGTCCATTGAGAACTGCTTTCATTCTTTTTCGTTGTTTTTTCATACAGATCCGGACAATCTCATTTGCTTCTTTTTTATTGTCAGTGAAAGTGGACATTATGGCGTCCATAGGTTGCATAAATTCGCCAAATCTGTTTTTGCTACATGTGAGGCTAAGTAACAAACAAATACAATAAGTGCCATGTGGTGCATTTGCACTAATCTTAGCTAAAGCCATGTTCATTAGTACTCCATGTAGCAATCAGTGCTCTAGTGAAACTACTGTCTGCGAGTAGTTTTCCTTGGTACAATGTTAAAAATATGTCAATGGTTGATGTCGATATCTCAATAACGGTGGGTGATAAGAGACAAATGGTTGCATATTTTGAATCAACACGTTCCACTTGTCCTAGATTGCGTTTTGGATACCAGGATATCCGCAGAAAGTCAATTGTTGTTGATCAGTGTAATGGCAGTTATGTTTGGTACTTTCCTGCCTTCTGCTCGCAGCGTTGAATTCAAAGCCATCCGAAGTAAATACCACACACATGTAGTTTGGAGTGGTGTACAACTTGCAGGCGCCAGTACTAGCGTTCCTTGCCGATGGTGGTGTTATATGCCCATTTTTAGCGATTTTCTATGGGTTGGTGGTTTTCTACACAACCGGAAACATTTTCGTAAATTACCGAAAATATTGAACGTGTTTTGATATTATTTCCAATGCTCATCACTTCTATAAATGGTCACAAAATTAATACCCGCACATGCGAAAACGTGGACAATAGTTAGTATTTATTACATTTGTTTTATACACATGAAATACATGACAGAACAACGCAATTTTATTACTAAAGTGTGTATTGGACAAATAGGGAGTAAGAAAGTACATATGTTATCACAAAATACAATTAAGGGGGCCGAAGTACACAGAGTTTGACGATGAATCTTTTGTATGAGAGTTCATTCAACTTTTCGATCATTAAATACAACAACGTCTTGACCTATAGATCAGAATTTCGCGGGAAATGAATTTAAAGGTTTGGTATCTTCCTCATTCCGGTATGAAAGGTTTTCAAAATACACAATGGATATACACTGACTTAGCAAATGTCATGGGATAGTCACCTAATAGCGTGTGGGGCCTCCTCTGGCCCTGTCAACTGCAGTGAGACGCCGTGGAAGTGAGTCGACAAGTCCCTGGTAGTCCTCCGGACGCAGCTGACACCAAATCGTTTGCAGAGCGGCCGGCAATGCTGGTCTGTTCGTGGGTGCAGGATCCATGGCACGGAGTCTGCGTTCCAGGACATCCCAGATATGTTCGATAGGGTTCATATCGGGGCTCCTGGGT
Organism: Anabrus simplex; assembly: GCF_040414725.1. NCBI lineage: Eukaryota > Metazoa > Arthropoda > Insecta > Orthoptera > Tettigoniidae > Anabrus > Anabrus simplex. The sequence continues at coordinate 688,363,518 of NC_090266.1, read as the reverse complement.
GGCCATGGCAGTCGTTGGACCTCCGCTGCATGTTTCTGGAACCATTCCCGGGCGACGTGGGAGCGATGTGACAGCGCGTTGTCATCTTTTTTTTTTTTACTTAAACATATATTTGTTTACACAAATCATCAATACAAGTTCATTTTTAACAAACTCAGCAAATTAAAGGAAATACGCATTTGTGTGAAAAATATGCACATTAATTAATTACAGATAAACACAGTAGTTCACAAACTCCGCAATTTTTTGTGTTGTTTTGGTTTTTACATAATGCAATTCAGTTCAATGATTCAAGAAATAATGTAAGTGTATAGAACTTGAGGTAACTATCTGTGTTTTAAGTTGGTCAGTATAATTTCATGTTCCCAACAACCTTCAGGGTCACTCGCACACGCTCACTGTATGGGATATACTTGGTAACATTAATGCATTTTCACTGAAAACCTGGAACTGATGTTCAGAATTGATTGAGACACCTATCAAAGGCCGGGATTAAACGTTTACTTTGTATCAAGGACCAGAGTTCCCGTCTGATATAAGAGAGGAATCCAGTGACTGTTGTCTGTGTGGGCTGGTTCCTCTGATGACGGATGTAGTACACACTCGCTGCTGTCATCCATACTATGGTGTTGTTTGTGATGCTGGGGGTAAAGGAAAAGTCCAACGTCAGGATCCGTTCTTGTAAGGTTGGTTGCGGTGTGATGTGCAATAGACGACAGATCTTTGAAAAAGTCCATCTCCATACATCTGCGGCTCTGGTGCAGGATGTGATGCGATGATAGAGGGTATCCGTTTGTGTGCAGTATTCGCAGACGTTGGTGTCAGCTCGCCCATGTCGATATAGTTTGTCCCGAGTGGGGTGTATTTCATTGACTAAGAAATATGTCTCCTTCCAGTGCAAGGGTAGCCACTTGTTATGCACGTTACGCCATATCATATTCCATCGCCGTAAGGGGTACTTAGCCTGTATAGCAGGTGACCTTGTGTGTTGGGTCATTATGTATGCGTATAATTCCCTCGTTGTTGTTTCTGATTCGCAAGCCTGGTGGTTGTTTGAAGGAAGTCCTTCTATGAAGGCGATAATTCGTCTGAAAGGCGCCGTTGTTTGACCAGCATTATCATTATCACTCAGGATCAAAGTCAAGACTGATTTTGCGTAGTTATTGTTGGGTGATGTCTTGCATAGAATTAAGTTGCGTGCTAGTAAGGCAGTGCATTTAGATTCGATGCAGACAAGACCTAGTCCGCCTTGCAAGTTCTCTCGGTATAGTTGCGTTCTTGCTATTCTGTAGGGTGGTCCTTTCCATAAATAATACTCCATACTCAACGTCATTTGCTTCAAAATAACCGTGGGTGCTGGAAGAATTTGAGCGAGGTACCACAATTTACTGAGTATGAAGGTGTTAATAACCCACACCTTTTGTATTACATTTAGATGTCGGAGGTGGTATGCATTTATCGCTGCCCGCACTATGTGTAGCTGTCTGCTCCAATTCTCCGTGATCATGACTTGGAAGTTGTTGCAAAAAGTAATGCCTAGTATTTTGATCCTGTCGACGTTGTGTATCCATGTTGTTACTCGTGGCCAGGCGGCAAATGGCAACAGTGCTGATTTTCGCACATTTAACTGGGCACAAGAGTGTAGTTCATAAGTATGGATGATATTTTTTAGTGTGTCGATCTGAGATGCGGTACTTAGTATAACGGATACGTCATCTGCATACACTTGTGCACTGATCTTTGACTGTTCTAGCTGTATTCCTGGAAGTTGATCCACTAGTTGTCGTATGAAGGGTTCGATGCTTAGTGCAAATAAAATGGTTGACAGCGGACATCCTTGTCGTATGGAGTACTTAATTTGTATCGGTTTGGTTAGGTAACCATTTACTTGTATTCTAGAAGTAGCTCCTTGATACAGACTTTGCAGTGTTGCTGTTAGTCCGAGGGGGAAGGCGAATTTGTGGAGTACTGACCACAAGTATTTATGTGAAACTCTATCAAATGCCTGGGCGAAGTCTAAGTTGAGAAGCGCGGCTTGTGTTGTAGGTTCTATGCCCATGTGTAAGATGAAATTCCGTAGATTGTTAAGCCCAGTGACAATGTTAGATTTCTCCATGACGCTGTGTTGCTCAGGACCCAGAATGTTCGGTAGTACTGATTTGATGCGCATGGCTAATATTTTTGTAAGAAGCTTATAGTCTGTATTAATAAGAGTGAGTGGTCTGTAGTCGGATAGGGATTTAGGGAATTTAATTTTTGGCACCATGACGACGATTCCCTGTGCGAATTCCAAACGCTGAATATCTCTCGTAAACAGTTCCTGAAAAAGTGATAGCAAATCAGTTTTCAGTAGATCATAGTACTGTTTATAAAATTCAAATGATACCTCATCTGGACCTGGGGATTTATTTCTACTGGCTGCGAAAACTACGTGCCGCAATTCTTCTTCTGTGATATCAGCTTCTAGACGCTCGGCGTCTTGGAGGCTAAGGTGTAGATGGATAGCGTTCAGAAAAGGGGAAGTGTCGGCCGGGGGTGACTCGTTATTCTGGGCGAAGATATTTGTATAGTGGGTAGTAACTTCGCGAAGGATTTGTGTTGTTCCACTGACAATCCCACTTGCTGTTTGTAATTGAACAATGAATTTCTTTTTATGGCAGTTGGCGTCTTTGGCGATATGATAGAGATATGTGCGTTCTTCATCGGTGATCGATAGGTGGTGTGTTCGGATTTTAATACCTTCTAGTATCTGTTGCTGTTTTGTGCAGATGATATGTTAGATTTCTGTCAGTCGGTGATGGACAACGTGGCCTTGTTATTGTAGTCGACTGTAATTGTGTAAGGCTTCTTGGTAGAACTGCGATGTGTATCGTTGTTCTTCTGACTTGGTGTATGATAAGTTGCGGCAAAACTGACGTATACCGGGTTTTGCTGCTTGGATCCACCACTGCAAGAGTGTTGGATAGTAGTTTTTCCGCCTGGTTATTTGGGCCCATTTTCGGGGAAATTCTTCCATTGCTTCTGGCGAGGTAAGAAGTCTGTTATTCAGTTTCCATTAACCTAGTCCTAGTAATGGGATAGACGTGCGAGATTTTAGTGTGAGGACGACCGTGTGATGGTCCGTAAAAGGAACAGGAAGAACACTAATAGTATGAATACTGGAGTATAAAGTTTGAGAAAGGTATACCCTATCCAGTCTGGATGCAGATGTGGATCTATGGAATGTAAATTCGACGTAGTCTTTGTGTTTGTATTGCCATGCGTCTACCATATTGCAAGCCTTTGACTATCTCGGATAGTGTTGGAGACAAGTTGGGTATTTGTCCTCGTTGGTCTTTCAGGTGTAACACACAATTGAAATCACCACCTAATACTACATCGGTTCCACGTGTAAAATGGATAGTTAGTTCCTCCATAAAAAATTTCTCTCTCTCCGTTCGGTTTTGTGAGCCTGGAGGACTGTAGACATTAATGTATATTGTATTGTCACATAAGGCTGAAATGACTCGACCACTGGGGTTCGCTATGAATTCAGTCATTGTTAATCCTGGTCGGTAAACGATCGCTGTTCCCCTTGGGACCTGCCCTATGTTAACAAAATACTCATATGGATGGAGGATATCCAAATTTGTTAAATAAACCTCTTTTAAGCAAAGTATGCCCATGTCATTCTCGGTTATAAACTTCTTAAGGAGGGTTAACTTGCTAGGACTGGTTATTTCATTTATATTAGCTGTAGCAATAATGCGCAAAGGCATAAGTATGTACAGTAGATATAGTCCCCACTGTAGCAAGAGATGACGATTCCAGATTATCATGTTTGGGATATAGCATGTGGGGGTAAGGCGCCCCTATTAAAACATCTATAAATTCCTGTGAGCGGTTTTCATAAATTGTATTTTAGTACCTTCAGTACAGATATTAACTGCGTTTCGAACATCTGTAGGGAGTCTGGTGAATGTGTGTTGTACTTGGCACGCATGATATTTAGAAATTCAGGAACGTACTCATGCAATTCTGTTCGATGGCACTCCCTCAGATCAGAGAAAATCGGGCCATGGCTGGGCGCTGTGTTCATGTGGCAGAGATCGTTCATTATTCGACGAACTTCTTCACCATTGGCATCCTGTAGTTGGACCTGATCACAGGTCGCAGTCTTTTGGGTTCTCGATCTAGAGTCCTTGGCACTGTTTGTAGTCTGAGACTACCTCGTTTTAGTGCGTTTCTTGGGGTGTTGTGTCGAACTTTCCGGAGCTGATGACGTATCAGAGTCCTCGGCTGAGGGACTGATCATCATTTCTTGAATGCCTTTTTCAGACAGTTTCGGTTTCTTACGGTTAGCAATTTGGCTCGTGTCTGTGCTGCCAGTTATGGGCAAGTTCGGTCCTGATGTACTAAGAACCTGTTGTTCACTTGCTACGTCATCTGGTGTAGTGTTTTCCTGCACGGGCACGGAAGCGGGTGGTACACTCGACTGGCCTTGGCCTTCGTCGCTGCTAGGGTTAGTCTGCCTTGCTACGGGCGGGTACTCCGCATTGTACTGTTGCTGTTGTACTTCTGGCGTGTTTACGGCTGGCTGTTCGCCGGGCTCTGTACGGATATTTTCTAAACGTGTCATTGGTCTGTAGCGACGCGGACAATCAATTCTGAGATGGTCACTAGAATTACAAACAGCGCAGGTTTTTTCTTGACCGTCATATACAACTTGTCCCTTAAACCCTTCTATGACGATAAAAGATGGAATTTGATTTTGGAGGTCTATTTGTATTTGCCTAATCCCGTTTGCAACTGGTAACTTATAATAATGTGACCAGTATTCATTCGTAACCGATTTAACGGTACCATATTTTGCGAAGTATGTCCGTATTCTTTCATTTGGTACTTCCGGGGGAATGTTAAATAGCCTTACTCTTGTTGCCTCAATGCCAGCTGCGGTAATTTCGACTGGGACGCGTTCGCCAGTAAATAGCGTAACACAATTTTGACCAGAAAAGTTAGTCAATAGCTTATCAAAAATGTTGCGTGAAATTACCTTCATGTAGAGAGAATTCGTTGAGGCGTCGAGCTGCAGGGCTTCCAATTGGTCCACAGTGATCTTCAGTATGTCTGCTACCCATGTGTGGATTTTCAGCGGCTGAGGGTCGAGTTGTATTTCGTTGGAAGGAGCACTTCAAGGTATTTTTCCTGGTATGTTGCATGTTTCTTTCTTGTGTTTCCTTAATTACTGATACATAAACACAGCACTTTAAAAGTGAGCGGCGCACTTAACTGGATTTACCGTTGGTTAATTTCACTAAACACGTTCAGTAAGCGAGTGAGCTGTATCGGACAACCTTCTCCGGCCAGTGCTTGGACGGAACTAACTTTAAACACCGCAGAACCGTCTGGGCGCTGGAAGGCCAAAAATGGGTGGAGATGGTCTCCGAGCAGCTCAACCACTGATCTCTATACATGGATCTCTGATGGCAGGTCTCCGCTGCAGGACAAAGTACGCCAAGTTGAGTGCGCGGTTCGCCATGTTGGCGTACCCAACCTAGAGCTCTCCTTATGGGGAAGCAATGATAATATAGTCAATTTTAAGTCGCAATTAATGGCGCATTGGGATAATTAAAAATTTAGAGACATGTCCACTCAAAGCATAAGGACATTGGGATCACTGGCACGTCATTTCGAGGTCACTAAATCTCCGGGATAGCAATAAACGTGAGTGTATAATAACGGCCGATAAATATTAACTTAGGTGCTGAATACATGCAATTAGCGATCGGTAACACAATACGAGTGAAAACCAGTTTCTGGAAACATTGCTGTAAATTGTATACATGTATGCCACGAAATTATGCATTCTTAAAATGATGTACCTATAAACGTAGCTCACTATACAGGCCTAGATTCGACATATCGTAATCGGTGCTTGATAATGAATTTCTGTTTCCTGTTTCTATGAAATAACGCGCATATTATCAAATTAAAATATCATTGAAACAAATATACACATTTATAAAACCAGCAAATATTCAAAACTTGTCAATATATCACATTACCTGCAGCTTAATTTACTATTACAGACCTCTTTAATTAAATTCAGCTAGCAAAGCGATTTTGATAGTCATCATCAGAAACATGTAACACCAGTTAAAAGAGTCCCAAATACCACGAATAGTATAATGGGATAGCCCCAGACACCCACCACACTTTCCCTTCTCCCACCACTCCAGTGTCTGAAACCCATAATTATTACTGATGTAAATAAGGTCTAGAATTCCTCCAGACTTCATTTTCTAAGATTGTTATAAGGTCACGTCAATTATTTCATCGAAACCGTCAGTTTAATTATGAGAAAAAAATATAATAAATCTTTACTTGCAGTTAATGTTCAGTAAAATTGAAAACAGTTGGCTGTACATCACTTCTAAGGTGTACAGTTTGTCCATTTCTATCAAAACAGTCTTCCTCTAAGTGATCCGAGTAGAGAACAGCGGTTTTAGAAGGCTCCCATTTCTCCCGACTGATACTCCTAATCGATTATCTTAGATGTTCGGGTCTCGAGAAAGGAAACCTACAAACATTAATTGCAATTTTGCTCCCGGAATATGCGAAATAAGATACAATAAACCTAAAACTCAAAACACTACCCTAGGAAGATTCTTATGTACAGTATAAAACTCCCCGATGAAATGATTTCTCCTTCTGCTGATCGGTTCTGTTTGTACATCCATAAGCTGAACACTGCGGTATGTTAATACCCCGTAGAATGTTTCTTCATTCATATTTCAGATAAACACATTCATATTTAAATTGAATCTTGTAATCCGCAAGTATACTCCAAGGCAACGAACTTAAATTCGTAAAATACACTACTATTTACTTCGCAATAACACAGCACAGAACACCCGTTGAACTACAATCAAGGGGGTTGGCGTCACTCAACTAAGCATAAACAAAGCAAGCGCGCTCCTCGTGGTCTATTCAATGGGTCTACTGCACGGTGCGCTCGCTGCCATCTTACTACGCCAGTCATCTTCTATTCGGCTTACTGCTATCCAAGCTACCAGCCATCCAGGTATAGAGATCAGTGAGCTCAACATACCGCGTACCATTCAAAGTCTCTTCCAGAACAACTAGGGGACCCATTCCATATCAGGAAAATGCACCCCAGACCATAACAGAGACACAAGCGCCCTGGATCACACCTTCGAGGTAGGCGGGATCCATCGCTTCATGTGGTCTGCGCCACACACGGTGCCTCCCATCGGCATGGTGCAGTTGAAATTGTGATTCGTACGACCATATCACGTTACGCCATTGTTCCAGTGTCCATCCCTGGTGACTGGCGACAAATGCGCGTCGTTGTGCCTGATGACGTTGGGTTAACAGTGGCACCCGTGTGCGGCGCCGGCTCCCATACCCCATAAAACCCATGTTCCTACGGATTGTCCACTGGGAGACGTGTCTAGCACGGCCTGTGTTGAATTGAGCCGTGATTTGTTGCCCGTCTGTCACTATTGACAATCCGTTTCAGATGTCGCCGGTCACGGTCATCGAGGGTGGCTGGACGGCCGGTCGTTCGTCTGTTGTGGACAGTGACACCCGCATTCAACCATTCACGATACACCCTGGACACGGTTGATCGTGTGAAGCCAAATTCCCGTACCACTTCCGAAATCGCACTTCCCATCCGTCGGGCACCGACCACCATACCCCGTTCGAACGGTGTCAGCTCACGACGACGTTCCCTGTTACACCTGCCACATGCACAGCCACTGCTCAGGTCTCCTATACAACTGCCGCTGGCACAGGGGGCGTGCGCATCAGTGCTCCGCTATCCCATGACATTTGCTCAGTCACTGTATATGGGCAAAGAAACTAATACTGTTGATTGCATAACCATACAATTCATTTCGAAGAACAACATTAACATTTTAGAAAACGAAAATGTTAACTTGCCACCCTCTCGTTTCAATAATTATCTTCGAAGCTTGACGTAACTTCATAGATGATACTCTTGGTAATAAAAACGTGTATTTAACAATTATGTTTATGCCGCAATTAAAAGAGAAAATACGAAATTATGATAAAAGAGTGATTTTCTTACCTGAATTAAACCTTCAAATACAAATAGAAATAAAAATAATGAAACTATAAGAACAGAAATGGTTACATTAATAAAATCAACTCCCGTGATCTGGTCACAGTGATTATAGTAGTGGGCTTAATTTCGAACAGTTCTTTTCTAACGCCACATCCCTGGTCTTTAAACACTGTTTGAATCAGCTGGAGAGAATTTCACTTGAGTTTCCAGTGTTGTCCACGGAGTTCATTCATTGTCCTTTGTCCACTTATATTCTTGCTCCCTGGATGTGTTTCATATGCTTCTCCGCTATTCCATGATTTCTTCTGCAGATTCCTTCTCCATTCAACTGAGCAGCCTACTTTATTTCTTTTCTTTTTTTTTTCTTTTCACACCTTTCTTCAATAGAATTCGTAAAATGGGAACATTTGATGTACTCACTGTTGGCCTGTTTTTTAGACTAGAAATTGAGTCTAGGGAACTATTTTACTGATTATGTAACGAAGTGAATTTAGGAGGATCTCCTCTTGCTTCTTCCTGCTCTTTAGCACGAAGATTATTCTGGGGACTGTCACGTTTTATTTCTTCATCCCTTTCCGGATCCTAATATCATAAGACAAGCCATCATCGTTTTCAGGGGCCGAATCATCACTACTTGTAGATAGAGGATGACGAAAAATCGGAAGATGAACACTCATTGCCGAAACATTGGACGTTTGTGAACAAACTTTGTCTGCGCAGCCTCTGCAGGTTGGACGTAAAATACGGGATGCCCTACAGATAAAAGAGGAAATGGTACTGGGGAGATTTTATGATTTAACTATTATTAATATTTTATAAAATACTTAATGTCGAAACAAATCCAAGTCGCTAAATGAATTTAATTTCCTCTTAAATTTAACTTTGTAAAAAGGCAGATGACCACCTCAGTGGTGTAGTGGTTAGTGTGATTAACTGCCACCCCCGGAGGCCCGGGTTCGATTCCCGGCAATGCCACGAAATTCGAAAAGTGGTACGATGACTGGAACTGGGTTCACTCAGCCCCAGGAGGTCAACTGAGTAGAGGTGGGTTCGATTCCCACCTCAGCCTTCCTCGAAGTGGTTTTCTGTGGTTTCCCACATCTCCTCTAGGCAAATGCCGGGATGGTACCTAACTTAAGGCCATGGCCGCTTCCTTCCCTGTTCTTTGTCTATCCCTTCCAATCTTAAAATCACCCCGCAAGGCCCCTGTTCAGAATAGCAGATGAGGCCGCCTGGGCGAGGTACTGGTCATCCTCACCAGTTGTATCCCCAACCCAGAGTCTGAAGCTCCAGGACACTGCCCTTGAGGCGTTAGAGATGGGATCCTGCGCTGAGTCCGAGGGAAAAACCGACCCTGGAGGGTAAACAGATGCAGAAGGAGAAGAAGAGGAAGAAGAAGAGGAAGAAAAAGGCAGATCATTTTTGTATTAAAAGTATTCAAACCATGTCCCTCTGGCAGTGGTTTTTTAGTAAGTTCATTTGCCGTAATTTATCTGGTTGACTTGGTTCATCAGAAGGTCCCATTTCCATGTATCTTTGCTGGGTTTTAACCAAGGACTGATTTGTACCATGGGACGTTTTATCAGCAACTCACTCATTTTCAGCTATAGCTAATGAAACCTACAATTTACACCAAGAAAACAATATAACCTATAAAAAACTTAAAAGCAATAAGGTGAAGTATAGGGCTAATGTCTTACGTCAAAAATATCATAGATGGTTTCAGGCTTTAGTGACATATGTACAAATAAATCAAGCTTTTTTCCTAATTATGATTGAAATCTTGCAACAAGTGTAACCCAGTTTCACTTAATACAAATCCGCAGGTCAAAATAGTCAACATGAGTTTGGTTTTTTACATCCTGTTTGATCTCAACTATGGGAATTCCATGTTTACGGGTAATCCGAATCTCTGTGGCGTTACTTTCTATTTCAAAGATATCCCTTGCTCTTTCCTGAAAAGCAGCTACGATGTAACTTAATGTTCACGCCCACTACTCTTTGAGTGTAGTCTGATATTGCCTGATTACTGTTTCTTGGAAACATTTAATTATCAGACACGAGTCCTATTTCCTCGTATGAGGATGACGTGAATAAAATAAAAATCTAGTTCTCACGAATCCTAATATTTGAAAAGAATAGCTCTTCTCTCTAACATAAATTCACTTACTGGTTTTCGATACAGCTTCTCTTTTGGCCCTCAGGAAGTCAGAAACACACCATGTCAAAACTGTCAAAAATCTTACCTTCAAGAAAAAAGTTGTCATTGCCAATATCTGCTCTCAGAATAAAAACATTAATCTGTATAATTATGAAATGAATTCTTCGCAGCTATCCAAGTTTAACGTACAGTTTTATGGAAACATGTCACTGACTTAGTAACTTAATGTGTTTTACTTGCTATATATAGTTCAAAAACAATGACATAATTTAATGTAGAATTAGTGTATTTTACCAGTTTATACCTCACTGCTTTCAACACTTTGTTAGATCACGATTAAATCTGGTTGTACACATTAATTAATTTAATGTATTTTGACTAAATTAAATTTCTCTCTTGAGACTTGACAAGAAAATGAAAAGTAGAAAATTCGGTAACCAAATGAACTCGTATGAAGTAATGATTATCACCAGTGTATAGATCGGAAAAATTACGTAGGGCAGTGTGGAAATGTTAAAAAGTCAAAACATTGGATTGTTGTGTTTTGCTTTCAAACCCAATATATGGTCTATAAAAGGCAGAAATTTTGATACACCCGCAGTTCCGAGCTGTATAAACTACTTGTTCTTGAACTCCTACGTCGGAAATCTTGTTCTCGCTATCCCCCAATTCACCAATACAATCTCATAATCGCTGAAGTGTATTAAGGTAATTATTTTAATCGTTACTCATATTGCCAGATTAAAAATGCACATTTTAGTCACAGGGGATCGCTAAAATCTCATTGAAATATAGCTCGTTTATTTTGTCAAGCAATTTTAATACTAAATACTAAACACTAAAAATGCGGATTTAAGACTTGCAAATATGATCTAATTTTCACTGCAGGCTACAAACCTGAATGAAAACAAAGCGTTGTGTAAGTTTACAGATAATGGCTTAACGAAATACTGTATATACGTGAACAACCAGCAGCGCGAGGTAAAATATTCTGTAGGATCATGTGACAGAAATATTTAATGAAACAGGTTAAACCATGGATTCCACCTATAGAGACGTTTCACAGTATATGAGAATATTTTGTTATTACAGAATTTAGACATAGGTACATGTGGTATCAAAAGACTTAAAATGTAGCAGTAACAATAAGAATTTCATTTTTTGCTAAAAAAGGAAATGAAAGCGTTTTGTCAATTACTGTCTATACAATGATTTTAATTGTCGAGTAATTATCATTGACGTTCAGTTGGTATGAATAAAACTAGATAACTGATGTAGTTTAGGAAATCAAACTGTTGTAATATCCCCCACTACAACAAGAATTCTCTTCCCATTTTTACGTTGAGCAATGAACTTAGCGACGTATTCTGCTATGTTGAGATAAAGTGCCCACCTTCTTCTCTTCTGACTGACAGTAACGAATGAGAAGATCAGTTATCCCAGCAAGAGGCCTACAACACCGCTCCAAAGATTCAGCTACTTCAAGTAGACCCATGCATCAACCACCAGATCTCATGACGTCAAGCCAGTTCATATCATCGTATGGATTATGACAATGGCTTTCAACTTCGACCCACCGTTGATCTCCTACCCATCAAAAATAAATATTTGTCTATATTCAATAGGCCTACCTCGTGGATACGTCAGGTATACACCAATCAAAGCATCTATGTCAGTCTATTTTTTTTTTCAAAATAAATAACGAAATCTAAACTTACACAATTTTAAGTATGTTTGTTGCTGATATATATGTCTTCGGTGAGAACTAGGTTTGATTGTCAGAATTCACTTTTTCCACTTCCTTTCACACTCCCCCCCCCCCCTTAAGTGAATTCCCCGTTAAGAATACTTGTCTCTTTAATAGTAAAGGATCTTCTAAATACCAATTAACACGACTCTAACATCTTGAGTTTTTGAGATATGTGTCCACATAAAAGGAATTCAACTCCTCCCCCCCCCAAAATGATTTCGCCCAAAAACGCTTTTTTCTTTGTTTTTAAAGGAGATCCAAATATCAATGTTTACGTCTGTAACAACTTTAGTTGTTATTAGATGTAGGTATCCTCATACAATTAATTCAATTAATTTTTAAAATTTTCACCTCCCCCCTTCATTGGATTTTCCGAGAATACATTTTTCTTTACTTTTAAAGCAGATTCCAAATACCAATTTTCTCATCTGCAAAATCTTTCGTTTTTGAGTTAATAGTATAATCATCAAATAATTCAACTAAATTTTCAATTTCTCTCCTCCCTTTAGGTCGATTCCCGAAAAGAAAAATACGTATTCCTTTATTTTTAAAGGAAATTCCAAATACCAAATTTCACGTCTCTAACATCTTCAGCTTTTGAGATATCAGTATCCTAATTAAAGGAATTCAACCGAATTTTCAGTCACTTTTACCCCTCCATCCAAGTGGTTTTTCAGAAAATAAAAAATACATGTTTATTTATTTTCAATAGAGTTAAAAATACAATGTTTCACTTCGGTAACATGTTAAGTTTTTGAGATATTCTGTAGAAGTGCTCATCTTAAAATTTGACCCCCTTTTTAGTTCCTCTTAAGTGGAGTTTCCAAAAACAAATCACCTATGTTTCTTTATATTCACAAGAGATTCCAAATGCCAATTTTTACGTCTGTAACATTTTAAGTTTCTGAGATATACTGTTGATATAGTCTTTCTAAAAATTCACCCCAAATTCTCACTCCTGTTTAACCCCCAGTAATTGTATTTTCGAAAAACAAATAAATATATTTTTCTTTATTTTCAAAGGAGATCCCGAATACCAATTTTCTGGTCTGTAATATCTTCTGTTTCTGAGATGTAAGTATCCTCACTTAAGGCATTCAACCTCTTTCTCATCCTTTTCACCCCTCCTATTCGGATTTTCCGTAAACAAAATATAGCCTACATGTTTCTTTATTTTTAAAGGAGATTCTAAATACCAATTTTTACATCTATAAACTTTAAAAATTTTGAGATATAGATACACTCATTTTAAAAGTTCATCCCCTTTTCACTCCCACCAATTAATTGGATTTTCCAAAAACAAAACAATACGTGTTTCTTTATTTTTAAAAGAGATCAAAAGTACCAATTTTCAGGTCTTTAATTTCTTCAGTTTCTGAGATATATCCTCATTAAAGGCATTCAACCCCTTTTTCACCCCTTTTCACCTCTACTATTGGGATTTTCCGAAAACAAAAATATACGTGTTTCATTATTTTTAATGAAGATTCTGAGTACCAATTTTTACATGTGTAAACTTTAAAAGTTTTGAGATAAAGATACACTCATGTTAAAAATTCACCCCCCTTTTCACCCTCCCATTAATTGGATATTCCAAAAACAAAACAATACGTGTTTCTTTATATTTAAAAGAGATCAAAAGTACCAATTTTCAGCTCCGCAATATGTTCAGTTTCTGAGATATAAGTACCGGTATCCTGATTAAAGGCATTCAACCCCTTTTCACCCTTTTTCACCCCTCCTATTGGGATTTTTCGAAAACAAAAAAATACGTGTTTCCTTATTTTTAAAGAAGATTCTAAATAACAATTTTTACATCTGTTTTGAGATAGGGATACACTCATTTTAAAATTTCACCCCCTTTCCACCCCCTTAGCGACGGAATATCCAAAAATCCACTGTTAGCGAGCACCTACATCTATATATATATATAATAATAACTTGACCTGACTGACTGACTGATTGACTGACTGATTCATCATCGCCGAGCCAAAACTACTGGACATATAGAAATTAAATTTTGGGGATATATTCATATTAAGATGTAGGTGCTCGCTGAGAGAGGATTTTTGGATATTTCGTCGCTAAATGTGTGAAAAGGGGGGTGAAATTTTAAAATGAGTATATCTATATCTCAAAATTTTAAAAGTGTACAGATGTAAAATTTGGTATTTAGAATCCCCTTTAAAAATAAAGAACCACGTATTCTTTTGTTTCTTTAAAACAATTAATGAGGGGTGAAAAGGGGGGTGAATTTTTAAAATGAGAGTATCTAGATCTCAAAACTTTTAAAGTTTATAGATGTAAAAATTTGTATTTAGAATCTCCTTTAAAAATAAAGAAACACGTATTTCTTTGTTTTCGAAAAATCCCAATAAGAAGGGTGAAAAAGGGAGAAAAATGTGTTGAATGCTGTTAGTGAGGCTACTTATATTTCAGAACCTGAAGATATTACAGACCTGAAAATTGGTATTTGGCATCTACTTTTAAAAATAAAGAAATAGGTATTTTTTCGTTTTTGGAAAATCCAAATAATGGGAGTTGAAAATGGGGGTGAATTTTTAAAATGAGTCTCTCTACATCTTAAAACTTTATAAGAGTACAGATGTAAAAATTGGTATTTAGAATCTCCTTTAAAAATAAAGGGACAAGATTTTTTTGTTTTCTGTAAATACCAATAGGAGGGGTTTAAAAGGATGAATAATGGGTTGAATGCCTTTAATGAGGATACATATATCTCAGAAACTGGAGATATTACAGAAGTGAAAACTTGTATATGGGATCTCCTTTAAAAATAAGGAAACATGTATATTTCTTTTGGAAAATCCAATTAATAGCGGTTAAACAGGAGTGACAAATTGGGGTGAATTATTTGAAAGACTATATCTACAAAATATCTGAGAAACGTAAAATGTTACAGACATAAAAAGTGGGTATTTGTAATCTCCTGTAAATGTAGAGAAACATGGGTGATTTGTTTTTGAAAACTCCACCTAAGGGGAACTAAAAAGGGACGTGTATTTTTAGTTTTCGGAAATCCCACTTGGGGAGGGGGGTTAATGTGACTGAAAATGGTGTTGAATTCTTATAATTAGGCTACTGATATCTCAAAAATGAAGATGTTACAGACGTGAAATTTGATATTTGGATTCTGCTTTAAAAGTAAAGACACACGTATTCTCGGAAAATCCGATGAAGGAGGGGGGGGGGGGGGGAGTGAAAGAATTAAAAAATTAATTGACTTAATTGTATGAGAATACTTACATCTAATAAAAACTGAAGTTGTTAGGGCCTACAGACTTGAGTATTGATATTTGGATCTCGTTTAAAAACAAGGAAAAACCCGTTTTGGTGGGGGGGAATCATCTTGGGGGCGGGAGTGGAAAGGAGTTGAATTCCTTTCCTGAGGACACATAAATCAAAAACTGAAGGAGTTATAGTCGTGATAATTGGTATTGAGAAGATCCTTCACTATTACAGAAACAAGTATTTTTTGCCGGAAAATTCACTTAGGGGAGGAGTGTGAAAGGAAGTGAAAAAAGTGAAGTATTTTTATGGGAAGACTTTTATCTCAAAACTGAAGGTAATAGATGTGAACATTGGTGTTTGGGATCTCCTTTAAACATAATGAAACACTCCTTCTTTTAAATTTTTTGGGGGGTGGGGTAAATAACTTTAACGGCGGTGGGATGTAAAGGGAGGTGAGACCAATTGATTTTACTGTTCATAATGTACTTATAAGGAGCCTCCGTTGATCAGGCGGCAGCGCGCCGGCCTCTCACAGCTGGGTTCCGTGGTTCAAATCCGGGTCACTCCATGTGACATTCGTGCTGGACAAAACGATTGCGGGACAGGTTTTTCTCCGGATACTCCGGTTTCGCCTGTCATCATTCATTCCAGCAACACTGTCCAATATTTAATTTCATTTGTCACCCATTAATCATTGCCCCAGAGGAGTACTTCGGCAGTAGGCATAATTCCTATTGTCGCCGCTAGATGGGGCCTTATTCATTCCATTCCTGACCCTGTCGAATGACAGGAAACAATGACAATGACAGCAGATGTGCTGTGGGGCCCAGAACATCTAATAATAATAATAATAATAATAATAATAATAATAATAATAATAATAATAATAATAATAATAATAATAATTATAATAATAATAACAAAAATAACAAAAATAATGTTCTGGACCGTCGTCAAATGTGGGGAACGCTCTGGAAACGGGTTCTGGGCAGGTAATGCCTAAGAATTCAGTCCGGCCGCGGATTCAGTATCGCCAAGGCACCCAAGAGGTCACCACGCCGGATCTCCTGAAGTATTTGACCCATATTAAAAATGGTTATAGGAAAAGATGACAAAGATTTAGGGACCCGACTGACCGGGTGGAATACCTGGACCTAGCCCTGGCAGTACGAAATCGATTGCTGGAAAGGAAGATTGAAAAACGGGAGGAAACTTGCCGTAATCTATTAGAAAAGGAGTCAGATCGCGAATTTTGGTGGATTCTCTCAGAAAACGGGTCACATCGCGAATTTTGCGGATTATATATAAAACAATAAGCATTCAATTATAAATTTCAGTATAATACCGTAGCGAAGCACGGGTATCTTGCTAGTCTTAATATAAATGTATCCCCAAAATTTCATTTCTTTATGTCTAGTAGTTTTGGCTCGGCGATGATGAATCAGTCAGTCAGGACAAGTTATTTTATGTATATAGATATACATCAGGTGGAATTTTCTTCTACTCCGTAGTATAAAATCCATAAAAGTGATTGAACCGAAAGATGCACATTCGAGCTGGTTATCAGTAGAATTTGATCATCTTCTCCATTATCTGCACACATCTTAAATAATTATTAGCTTCCTCCTTTTTCTTTAAAATCAAAAATCGTTATTAAGGGCAAAATTGATTGTTTCCGTACACTGTGTTGGTGATGAATGTACTCTTCCTATCACAAAAACTGAGCGGCCTCTTGTACACGAGAATCAGTGTCAAACTTGTGTACGTCGTCCTGTGCTATGGTCTTTTGTAATAAAATATTGCTTGTCTTACTCTTTTATACACATTTCTCTAATGCACAATATGCCAATGCACTTGCGCACGTCTATTGTCTTATTAAAGTGACGAGCAACGTTTGGGGGAATTTGTAGTAAATGTTATCATTTAAACTTGGTCTAAACACATAGACGTGCACCCCTTTATTGGTAAAGTGTTATAAGAACATCCTCGCATTAACAAGCATGATAATGTACTCTTTTCTTTTGGTCGTGCATGTACTCAGAGACTTATAATTGTTCAGCCGATCACTTCTTGAGTTAGAAAGTGTACTTTGTTGCCATGAGGGGGGGGGGTAACAATCTATTGATTTCCCTATGAAACAACAATCATCACACCTACCGCCACTTTGCTTTCTGTCTGCATTGAAATGCTAAAACAGCTGCATGGGGTTGGGGTGATAGCCGTGTGGAACGTCACTGGTGCCTGCAGTTTGAATCTGGGATTTCTGGTATGAATAGTAACGGCCCTGTGGTTTGGATTCCTTGTAAAATTGATTTCTGGTATGAATAGTAACGGCCCTGTGGTTTGGATTCCTTGTAAAATTGATTTCTGGTATGAATAGTAACGGCCCTGTGGTTTGAATTCCTTGTAAAATTGAGGGTCACGTCCAATGATTATGATGTCAACAGTCGCGCAAAGATGACTGCTCCCGAACCTGATGGCCAGCGGGTACTGGAGTGTCAAGTGGTCAGCAATATGTCGTAATACTTCTATTGCAGCACGAACAGCCAGCCCTTTGAGTGCACATTTCGTAATATCTACATGCATTATTGGAGTTGTGAATTTCATTATCCAGCACCACCCATACATCGGCATCTCCCATACTAATATCGCAGTCATAAATAAATGAGACTGAGACTTCGGTGGAAGCTACACTTTTCTCCGACGTATGCCGAAGGACAGGTGTAAAAGTAATGCATCCGTGAAGAAATGAAAACAGGTGGTCATCTGTGGGTACCTTCCACTAAAAAAGAAAGGAGGAAGTAAATAAAATAAGATATTGTACAATCCAAATGTAGGGGTTCGAACTCCACTGCCGGCAGCGCTGAAGATGGTTTTCCGTGGTTTCCTGCTTTCACACCAGGCCAATGCCGGGGCTGTACCTTAATTAAAGCCACTGTCGCTTCCATCCCACTCCTAGCCCTTTCCTATCCCATCGTCGCCATAAGACAATTCTGTGTTTGTGAGACGTAAAGTAAATTGTAAATAATAATAATAATAATAATAATAATAATAATAATAATAATAATCAACCAAATGTATGTTAAATTTGTCTATGCAGAAATATGGAGAGAAACCGTGCCCATGTGGGAAAAATGATCTCACTGAATCCTCCAGTCTGACCGCACAAATCGTGATTTCCAAAGATTGTGAAGTTACCTGTCATTCTGAATTATGGAGGTAGAAGCAATATCTTTCATCTCGTGCTAAGGTGACCTATAGTTTTCTCTTACGAGCGTGACTGTGCTGGAAATTATTTCTAGAATACGTTCGAGTTTTGAAACATAATACACTTTTGCATCAGATAGTCGCTAAGGAGCTGACTAGGGATTTCTGAAACGTAACAGTAATTAGAGCTATACAATTATTGTCCGTGTGACCGTGAGAACGAGACAATTATGCGGTGTAGACAGCATCTAGGTCAGCAAAATCCGTAAAGGTATTTAGTTTCCACAATAATACCGAAATTAGAGCAAACATTTGTATTCAGCCCAAAGGCGGGTTTGATCTACCAACAGCAGTTATAGGTGGTCTAGGCATCACTAAAGAGGCGTACGAAGGAAATGAGGAGTGAGGTAGTTTCCCGTTACTTTCCTCCCTGATTCAGAGGTTGCTATTACATATCAGTTTGCCAAGCCCACTAAAATACACGCATCAACCGGCCCTATGAGCGACGTTTTCACACCATTCGTCACAGGGACAGGCTGCACAAGGAATGACATTATTAGCATCTCTCATACATCAGTCACATTCATATTGCCAAAGCTAAAGAGAAGACTGTGACAGGTCAATGAAAATATCAAACTTGTTCTAGTCCATTCTAGAAGGCACAGCGCACTCCAAATACTAGGTCTCGCCAGCAAGGGCGACAAATAAATGGGTCATGATAAATTCTTCTAGCCCTTACAACTTCTTTCCTATTTTCAGTTACATTTACACAGAAATCAGTTTTCTTCCCTTATATTCACTATCCTATTTCAGTGCGGTCAACCAGGTTTATCGAGGGGAATAAGAAACTATGATGACTTCAATGATCCCCATGGTTGAATTCCAACGTTGATGGTGGCAAACTTAAATGTTGATTTTCTCCGGAATCTTCAACACTTACAGCACCTCAGAAACATTTCGGTAAAGTACTTATATTTAATATTCCAGATCAATTCTTCTAATCTTAGGCTAAAGAAACAACTGTTAAAACATTATAACAGCCAATAACAACAACAAGTTATCAGATAGGTCGTGCACATTTTACTTGATTCATAAAAATACTGTCTGTCAATCATTTAATGAAATGATGTTAGTTACTCCGCGATAAAGTCCTTAGAGTTCATTGAAAAGAACAAGGACCCAGACATAAGTTTTACACTTTGGTTTTTCCTTTTTTGTTTTTCAGCGTATTGATAAAGTTCTCAAAGTTTCAAGGATTTAAATTTGTCGTGGGATCTGATACTGAGCAGAATGTTTGTATGAATGTTGATTGGGTATAATTGGACACAGGTTTAAAAGGTAACTAGGAAGGAACGCCACATATTGATACTAAACCTATGTACTCTTTAATATTCATACAAGTGAACTCTATCATTCCCGCACCCAGGATGTGCAATCAGCCTTGTCGGGGGCAGTGTCCACGTCGGAGACGTCCAGTTTTGACCACACCCGTAAGTTGAGGCGTACCGTGCTTCCCTTTTACCTGGAGGATTCGTGGTGGTTTCCGGCCAGTCTGAGGCTTTTAATCCTGGACTGATGGTTTCAGCGAGGTTCACTCAGCCTCATGAGACCAAGTGAAGAAGATCCTGCTGGGGAGGAGAAAAGCTTGCAATACAGCTTACAGTTTCAGGCTGGCCAAATGGCTGCAGACACTAGTCGTCTTAACAGCATCCCTTGTGTTCGTGTAAAGGGGCATCGTGTGCACCGGATCATATGTACTTCGTAAGGTCAATTAATCCTCCCTCCCTCACAACTGCAAAGTGCTATAGTGCGACTCCACATTCGGGAGGTGAGTGAGTTCAAATCCCACCGTCAGCTGTGATGAGAATGGTTTTCAGTGGTTTCCCCATTCTCACCTCCAGGCAAACTCCGTGACATTTCCTATTCCTTCTCCTTAGTTCTTTACTGCACCGCAAATCACATCACATCTCCTGGCATGAGAGAGGGCGGCACCATGTAATAGGGCCGCCGTAGAAGGTCCACATCCTTCTTCCATTCCTGAAGCTCACTCTTTGGAGGTCTGTTATTTGTGGGCACAGATATTTTAAGGAATTATTTCTTGACTTCTGAGGGGTCTATCACCTAAATGTTAGACCTCTTAATCAATCAATCAATCAATCAATCCATCAATCAATCAATCAATCAATCAATCATCATATTGACTTCCATCTCGTCCGTGAAAATTGGAGAGCAGGGTCAGACTGGTCTTAGCTCTTGTCCACTCTTTCGGAGCAGCATGATACCACCTAAGTATGATGTATCGTATGTTATGTCCTCAACCCGAAGGCTGCTTGGATCTTGAACAAATCCACCGTTAGTTGCCATAAGCAGCCTAGGCGTAACTAAAGAGCTGTACTTGGGAAATGATCAGTGGGTTGGCGTTGCTTTCCTCACTGAGCCAGAAAGTGCTGTTACAAATCAGTCTGCTAAGCCTAATGAAATACATACATGAACAGACCCTACAAACGACACCTTTATGCCACTCTTCAGAGGGACTGGCTGCATAGGAATGGTTGCTCATACCTCAGTCATTTTCATTTTGTTAAAGTCAAGGATGAGACTGGGATAGATAACTGGAAGTAACATACTTGATGTATCCACAAAGGTGCCCACAAAATGCTGTCAACTTGCGTACACGGATTTATTCACAATTATTTACAAATGAATACACATAACCTTAATCACTGCCGTCGCGAACAAAACACTAAGCACATGCCACATGGAGATTGCAACCTTAAAACAAGTATTGACTGCTGACTGTTTACAAACATGTCGGCAACAAGGTCACAAGTACAACTCCTGTTAAACCATAACTCCAACTAAATAGTAACTCGCCTCTACCATCAAGACCACCTTATATAGGTATATAATTTCGTGTGGCTATTACTAGCCGAGTGCAGCCCTTGTAAGGCAGACCCTCCGATGAGGGTGGGCGGCATCTGCCATGTGTAGGTAACTGCGTGTTATTGTGGCGGAGGATAGTTTTATGTGTGGTGTGTGAGTCTTATATAGGTGCCTGGCCAGGCTTCTAGGAAGATACGTTACAAAATACCTTCTCGTAAATTCTAGAATGCTTTATGTATCGATATAATGTACAGAATGTTCTACCAGCATACAGTGCCAAAGATACGTCATTCTAGATGTTACAGTGTGTTTCACAATACTGTAGTGGATTACATATAATATATACAGGTCATAATAAGTTATATACAGGTTCTTACATTAACTGAACGAATATAAATGTCTATATACAGTACATGTTTCATGATATAACCTCACAAACAATGCGATCATCCGATTACGTAAATAATAATAATAATAATAATAATAATAATAATCGTAAAATAATAATAATTCGAGATCGATACTTGCATTCTTTACCCATGGGTGAGATAATATTATTTTCAAGTTATATCAGTTTATCACACTTGCGCCAAACTCCATATATGTAGCTGATATCAGAAGACATAGCGCACTCTGCGCACTATGCCTTTATTCGTATATGACAGTCAGTTTCAGGCGTCTTGGGCCAGACTAGCGCTTTATGGTAATTGAAGGCATATAATTCGTCCGTCGGATGGGAACGTTACGACTTGTGCACACCACATGGTGTTATTCGACAGGAGTAGGCTATGGTCCGATACCGGATTTCACCCTTTCCCTATATCATTATAATCATTCATCATCGTGTCCGGCTCCATGGCTAAATGGTTAGCGTGCTGGCCTTTGGTCACAGGGGTCCCGGATTCGATTCCCGGCAGGGTCGGGAATTTTAACCATAATTGGTTAATTCCCCTGGCACGGGGACTGTGTGTATATGTCGTCTCCATCATCATTTCATCCTCATCACGATGCGCAGGTCGCCTACGGGAGTCAAATCAAAAGACCTGCACCTGGCGAGCCGAAGTCCTCGGACACTTCCCGGCGCTAAAATCCATACGCCATTTCATTTCAACAATTTACAATTGTTCAATATGAGGTAACAACTTTAAATATTTCAGACTTCAGTTATATCTTCCGTCGATGACACACAGATCATGATGAACGACACTACGTGCCAATTTCGCGAAAGAAATCAACAATAAAACTTATTTTCGATTCGTTTTGATCCAAGATCACACGCACGGCCTGTATTTCATTTGTGATTCCAGGGTCTACCTTCTGATACTAATACACATTAGGTGGTGACTAAAATATCGTCGCTGGAACGGTAAAAGGTTGTATTTCACAATACTCTTCCTATCCATTATTCTCCTTAAGACTGGTCACGCCTCCCAGCCACATGTGGATACGCAGTCCATCAGAACAATGTTCGTTGTGTTCGTTTTCCTATGTCAGTGATTAAACGAAAATGAACCTTACATGCATTGTACACGAGGAGTGCGTAAATACGTAATGCAAACGTGCATTCCTACAGTACGGTACTGTAAGGTTCATTTTCCTTTACATATGGGCATAGTAAAATGAACACAACAAAATTTGTTCTGATGGACTGCATATCCATACGTGGCTGGGAGGCGTGGCCAGTCTTAAGGAGAATAATTGATAGGAAGAGCTTTGTGGAATACAACCTTTTACCGTTCCAGCGACGATATGAAAAACTACCTACTATTTAATAGGCCAAGGTAGTAAATATTGACTCACCCGTAAGGACTCAGTTCTTATTACCAAGCAAGTGGCTGCTTGGCTTGAGTCACGTCGCTATGTACTTGCAGTTGGGAGATAGTGGGATCGAACACCACTCTCAGCAACCCTGAAGATGGTTTTCTGGTTTCCTGTTATGACACGGGGCAAATGCTGCTGGGGCTGTACCTTAATTAAGTCCACGGTCGCTTCTTTCCCTCTCCTAGCCCTTTCCTGTCCCATGAATTGTATCGATAAAAGTATTTACTGAACCCTTTAAGGTCACAAAGGTCATGGGTTCAATACATGCATCATCATAATTATAGACACTTATGTCTTTCAACGTACAGTCTGTAAGCCTCTGTGAATTTACTATAATGCCTCGAAAATCCTCTATTTGTAACTGGCCCTGAGGCCTCGTTTAATTCCGTGCCTCTAATCGTTAAATCATCAGAAGGTGATCCTAATCATCGTCGTCTTGGTCTCACTCTACTTCTCTTATCCTCCATGACCGAGTCCATTACTCTCCTAGGTAGCCTACGCCCCCCCCCCCTCCCTCCGTTCGCCCCACATGACGCCACTACCGAAGCCGGCTTTATGTGTATCTCTTCATCCATCGAGTTCATTTTCAGCTTAACATTTATTTCTCCATTCCGAGTACCCTCTTACCATTGCACCCACCTGTTTGTACAAGCGACAATTCTCGTTATTTTCTTTTCTGTTACTTCTAGCTTATGAATACGATACCCTGAATCCACCCAATTTTAACTCCCGAAAAGCAAAACTGGTCTGAAATGAAAGCAGTGTAAAAATATTTCCATTCGGGAACTGACCTTGCTTTAATATCACTTACTACACTGCCATCCTGGGAGAATACATACTCTGAACACTTGAAATACCCGAATAATATTAACTATACTAACACATCCAGCCGCATTTTCTTTGTTGGCTCAGCCAGTTATGTTTTCTTTCTTAATATTGATAGCTCCAAAAGAAATTCCACTTCATTCGTCAGACTGCTTCCAAGGAGTCCCTTTGCTTGTCAAATGGAAGTGGGACTCCGTTACTCCAATAGGTCCGAGACTTGCTTAAAACGTTCCTAGCGTGCTCGTAAAAAATATGTTTAGTGGGATGCACCTTTTACTTACGAGTAGCACAAATTGAAATCTCTCCTCTGACGGGTTGGGGACCACCGATGGATTGTGTAGTCCTAACAGCGTGAACACCAGGGGCGGGGGGGGGGCATGACTCAGAGTATGCCCGAGATGCCCACTCTCCTCTCTAGTTACACTGCAAGTGGTGTCCCGACTCTCAGGACCATTTATTAGGCCACTTAGTCATTGCCAATGATTCACGGACTAGGATGTGTCTACAGTAACCCACACCACGAAACACAAATCGAACGAAAAAGTATAACAAATATACAATAAAATTTTAATTAATATTTTTAGTAACTATTATCGTGTAAAAACCACCTTAAAGAGATACTCGGAGTTTTAGGTTGCAGGATCGTTCTGAGTCCCCCTCCTGGTGGATATTTTTGAACAATATGTAGCTACGTTACTAGTCAGTTTACACTAAAAATAAATGCAAAATTTTATGAAAATCCACCAATCCATTTTCCCGTGATACTGTAGCAAACAAAAAACAAATAAACAAGCAAACAGACAGACAAAAATAAACTGAAACCATCATACGCCATTATTTTTTTCTTACCCGTTGTAAAAACCAAATGCCAGGTTAATATAACAAAAATGCAGACAGGAAATTGATTATATATATATACCGCATTTGTATATTTCTATCCTTACTTTATCTGCTATTTATTCAGTCGTCTTTAAGCTGAAACATTTCATAATCATTGCTTTACAATTACGTTAATTTCTATTCTTCATTACATAGTACTGATTTTTATTTTACAATAATTTTACTTCTATGAGATATTTGTTTTAACTGACGTGTACTAACCACTGTGATTTTGGCGATAAATAAATAAATAAATAAATAAATAAATAAATAAATAAATAAATAAATAAATAAATAAATAAATAAATAAATACTTGAAGCAGTAAGGTCAACAGTGAGTTTTAAAAACCCTGATTAGGCATATTCTCTGTCTCGATAAAGAAGTAAGTGGTATGTCTGTTTTAAATGCCCATTCTTCTGTACTGCAAATAATGGTTAATGGTGACGTACGGCTTATTTCTTTGAATTTGCTTTTACGATGCACCGGCACAGACAGGTCTTATGGCGAAGATGGGCCTGGAGTGGGAAGGAGGCTACCGTAGCCTTAATTAAGGTACAGTACCAGCATTTGGCTGGTCTGAAAGTGAGAAACCACGGAAACTGTATTAAGGCTGCCGACTGTGGGGATTCAATCCACTGTCTCCCGAATGCAAACTGACGGCTACGTTAACCAAAAGACGCAGCCTCCATATTTCGCAAAATTCTCCTGCCGCTGAAATAAGACTCTGCTTTCAACGTTCATGCTATAGCCTTTTGTACGTAGAGCTACGTCGCTTAAATATTTATTTTCTACTCATCGTTGCAATCATGTGACTGCGTCCGATCCGTGAAAGGCCTAAGCAACTGTGCCGTCCATGAGTTCAAATTCAAACCCCGAGCTATCCTGATAGAGGTTTCTCCCCAGGATTTCCAACGTTTTTCAAAGAAATGCAGGGATAGTAACCATTCCAAATCCTGTGATACCTAAACTAAACTTCATATTGTAATTAGAGTTACATATCGACAGCTTACTTCTAAAACCTCGTATGTCTCAATGATCTTCCTCTCCATTATTATCCTTAAGACTGGTTACGCCTCCCAGCCACGTATAGATATGCAGTCCATCAGAACAATGTTCGTTGTGTTCATTTTCCTATGCTAATGTGTAAAGGAAAATGAACCCTAAATACATGATACTGTAGGAGTGCGAAAAATTCCCCTGCAAGCAACATCCCTACAATACGGTATGGTAAGATCCATTTTCCTTTACACATTATCATAGGAAAATGAACACAACGAAAATTATCGTAATGGACTGCTTATAAATATGTGGTTGGGAGGCGTGACCAGTGTAAAGGAATATAATGGGAATATAATGTGTACAAAGAGCTTTGTGACATACGAGGTTTTAGAAGTAAGCCGTCGATCTAGTGCGTATACAATCAAAACTCATTAAGTTACTTTTTGAGGTTTCTCCATGTTAACACTGCCATACAGAATTATTCTAGATACTCCAACGAACCCTACATGGCACAGACGTCGAATCTTACCACATCTTAAGAAATCTCGTAAGGAATTTGATCAGAAATAAAAAATGTAGATATTCCGTTATTTGGTAAACAAATTAAAATCCAATCGCTCATGGGACCTACTTGGAGCCCTTGGAATAGGAAATCCTGTCATTCTTTTGAAAAACTGAACGATTACTTTAGTAGAAAAAATATTCAAACTACCCCGCTTTGCTGCACCAAATCACCGCCCTCCCTTCCAGCCAGTCCGCCATTCAAATTTCACATCTCACAGTAAATAAGGTTAAAATGGTTTTTTAATCGATTAAATCGAAGGCTACAGGTGTAGATGATATTCCTGTTACTTTTATACATAACATTATGCGTGCTGTACTGCCTATATTGACGTACATATTGAATTACTGTTCACTAAATCTAAATTTCCCTACTGCCTGAAAAACAGCCAGCCAGTATAATACCGAAGCCTTTGAACGTTCAATGTACGAGCAAGTTCTGGAAGTCCTAAATAAAAATGCCCTTTTGGACCCTATGCAATCCGGATTCAGGAAAGGTCACAGCACTGCGACTGCACTTTTGAAGGTTACTGAAGACATTATAAACGCTATGGACAAACGACTGCACACTATACTTATCCTTATTGACTTCAGTAGCGCCTTTGAGACTACAGAAATTCAGTCTATGATAAAGAGGATGGAATTACTAAATTTCGACCCAACTGCGCTAAATATTTTAGTTCTGTTTTTCATTTCATAGTTACTAATTTTTATTTTATATTACTTCTATGAGATGGCTCTTTTAACTGACGGGTAACAGTAAACAACAAAGCCTCTACTGTCGATCAAAATATTATGTGTTTAGAGATTGTTTATGAAATAAAAATTAGGCCTACAGAAAATCCAATAATACCATCATTTTCCTTGTTTCGTTTCACGTTAATTCATGCCGATTTCGAATTTTGAATTTATATTTTTTGTCGCAGGTAGAACGCAATAGTACCCTTTTTAAGCGTGTATCAACCATGCGTCAAATTGAAGACATTGTTTCCCCAACACCCGTTATCTGATCGAATCCAAATTTTAACACAATATACATTGGGATATTGTATACATTGCTTACGAATTTCAGAATTTTATGTCGCCAAAAAAGTTATTATCAATTATCATTTTTGTAAGGTAACCTTTCCTCAGCTCGGGGTGGCTGGAAAATTGCGTTCTTTATCGCGTTGTGATCTTTATATATCCAATGGTTATGCTGTATGACTGTGGAATACGAAATGAATTTACTTATTTTATATCAGTTTGTATTTGTATTGGGTAGAATGATATGAATGTATAGCCAGACGATGCACGGAAACCCGTGCAATGTTGCCGAGATAGCAGGACACACCACGCCATGCCACACCTCGCTAGGGGTTGAATCTACTGATTACAAGTTGCATTTGCTCCACCCTTTGCTTAAGAGTTTCCTCCGGTATTTGATAATTACGTACGATTAACACTGAAATAAAGGCTATTAAAAGGTAATGAAAAACACTTCATATCAGCTTTTCTCATGATGGCTTTGGTACACAAGTAGCAGCTTTAAAAATTGTACGCTTTGTTTTTGTAGCGTACTCCGGCTCTCAGTTCACTTAAAAGTAACACACTCAGTTACCTGTGCAAAAGTGTACAACATAACATTCTTTAAAATAAAACTGAAATAATTCCTTTTGTAAATATCGTGCAGCCTATTAGTTCAATACACGAACTTCCTAAGATCTGTGAAAAACCAACAAGTTAGTGTATAAAATTAATGTTGTCAATTATTTTTACGGTATTATTATAACTACGTAATCTTTGTTCTGTAGCTTAATAAGCAAATATCAATTTATCAGGCAAGTAATTTTCTCATGCCTGTTAAAACTGCATTCTATGAGAACATCTGAGGGGAAATGTTTTCCATAACCTCTTAATAGCATTTGTTCCAATGTTAATCACAGGTAATTATTAAATACCGGAGTAACTTTTAAACAAACGGTGAAGCTGACGTTACTGCATATGCACCGTGCAATCATTAGGTTGAGTTCCGTGCGAGGCGTGGCAAGGCGGGGTGTCCCGTGCTATCGCGGCAACGTCGCATGACATTCCCTGCATCGACCGGCTACTCATCCATATCATTCTACCCAATACAAGTACTAACTCATATAAAAATGTGAATTCATTTACGCATTTTACAGTCGTATATCATAACCATTGGATATATAAAGATCACAACGCGACCAAGAACGCAATTTTCCAACCACCCCGAGCCGAGAAAATGTTGCCTTACAAAATTGATAACAACCTATTTTCTTGCAAACATACAATTTTGAAATGTATAAACAATGTATAAAACATATTCATGTATATTGTGTTAAAATTTGGGTTTGATAAGATGACGTGTTTTGGAAAAGGAATGTCTTAAATTTGACGTATGGTTGACACACGCTTAAAAACGGGCACTTTTTGCATTCCACCTGCGATAAAAAATATCGAAATATAAATTAAAAATTCGAAACTTGCATTACATAACGTGTAATTAAACGAGGTAAATTGTGTTGTTTCTTAATTTTCTTTAGGTGTACCGGATATGTCATAAACAATCTCCAAACTCGAGTGCACACCATATTTTGGTCGACAGTAAATGAAAAATGAGACTTAGTGGAGGCCCACAGAATAGTATTCTTGCCCCATTACTTTTCTGTATTTATATTAATGAAAATCATATCGTCACTTATAGGAAACAACACACACCCTGTCTATGATGACGATCTTTCTTTTTTTTTTTTTTTTTTTTGCTTTACGTCGCACCGACTCAGATAGGTCTTATGGCGACGATGGGACAGGGGAGGGCTGGGAGTGGGCAGGAAGCGACCGTGGCCTTAATTAAGGTACAGCCCCAGCATTTGCCTGGTGTGAAAATGGGAAACCACGGAAAACCATTTTCAGGACTGCCGACAGTGGGGTTCGAACCTACTATCTCCCGAATACTGGATACTGGCCGCATTTAAGCGACTGCAGCTATCGAGCTCGGTGATGACGATCTACAAATATATCGACACAGCAAGACTTCACACTTAGGTGAAACAGTAGAAGATATTAACAATGACCACCAACGGCTCAGCGTATATGAACAACAAAATTCTCTTATACTGAACGCCACAAAAACTCAGGCAGTCAAAATAAGATCACAAAAATTACTCACCTGCTTAAACAATGTAAAGCGGTTAGACATCTCGGTATAATTATGAATGAAACGCTTGATTGGTCTGATCACACAAAAGAAATTCGAAAAAGAGTTTTGGTGTGCTTCACCCTCTTAAACTACATAGAAATGTAATTCCGTACGAGCTAAGGGCCACACTAATACACACGATAGTTCTCCCTATTGTTGATCATTGTGAGGTTGTTTTAGTTGGCATGACAAGGGAACAAGCACCTAAACTTCATCGAGCACTTAACTAATGCCTACGATTTATTTACAATATCGGGTATGATGTTCGTATCATCCCATACTATCAGGCTCTCTCATTGCTGAAGCCTGATAAACGTCGTCAGCTACACATTTACACGATGGTGTTTAGATTGTTAGCTGGAAACCAGCGGCTGAATATATTTTCTAAATTCAAATTCTTTTCTTCTTTTTCGAACTCCTTTCTTTCTATTCCTGAGCACAGCACAAATAAAATGAATAGATCATTTGTGGTGACCGGGGGCAGATTATGGAATTCCCTGCCAGCTCAGGTCAGACAAACCAGCTCTTTACCAAGATTTAAGATCGCTTACTAAAACTACATGCTGAGGACAGCTGATTGAATTGTTGTACTGTAAATGTGTGCGTGCCTGAGGATTAGTTAAATAGTTTCAGGAGTTTGTAATGTTATTCACTTTAATATTAATTTAGTTAGTAATTCGTTTTAATTCTGTTAATTTATTCAGCTATAATTATTTTAATTAGTATTTTATTTTAGATTTTAATTAACATGTGGTAAAGTGTAAGTATGGTCTCAATATTAACTTAGGCGCTAAATAAAGGGAACTGATAAATAAACAAAATAAATTTATTGTAAAGATAAACATTCTTTTCTGAGAGCAGAGATTAGCAAGGAAAGACTGAAAACATACAACCTCTTTTCTCAAAAGTAAGATTTTTTAATAGCTCTCATAGGATATTATCTGACAATATCAATACACGCATGACTGGACGGTGCACACGGATAAACTACAACACACCCATTTCTTGTTAAATGCACAGTTTTATGTGTAACTAAATAAATCAATTGTAAAACAAAAGAAAACAGAAATTTGAACGGAGAAACATTCCTTTACTAACGTTCTATGAGGGGTCTCAAGTCAGTCTGCGCGGTTAATACTAAATAAATAAATAAATTAAATATTTTGTTTGGAGAGTAACACTATTGCAATCTACAGGAGGTGATGGAGAAAATACGAACCGCAGGTGCCCATAGAATTGTTGGAGCTGCCAGGACGACCTGATGACCAGTAGCTATTTCAGTCCCAATGAAATGTGGTCAGTCTGATCACTGCTAAGTTTCAACACTTGACTTTCTTGACTAGTTTCACTGCCTCTCACACTTCGAGTAACGCCAAGAATAATTCTGGAATCAAATCAGGGAATTCCAGCTAAGAGAAAGCGACGCTACCCTGATACTACTGAGCTGAGAAAATGTATGAAAATGCCCAGGGAGTTGTCTCCGAGCTACCGAACCTGAAGTTGTACTGTACTTGTAGATGACGGGTTCGGATCACACCGTCGGCAGTCCTGGATACGTTTTTCCGTTGTTTCCTTTTTCCACACCAGACAAATGCTTGTGTAGTACCTTATTTAAAGCAACGGCGACTTGTTTTCCATTTCTAGGCCTTTTCTGCCCCATTGTCGCCGAAAGCATATCGACGGCTTACTTCTAAAACCTCGTATGTCTCAAAGCTCTTTGTACACATTATATTCCTTAAGACTGGTCACGCCTCCCAGTCACATATTTATATGCAGTCCATTACGATAATTTTCGTTGTGTTAATTTTCCTATGATAATGTGTAAAGGAAAATGGATCTGACCATACCGTATTGTAGGGATGTTGCTTGCAGGGGAATTTTTCGCACTCCTACAGTATCATGTATTTAGGGTTCATTTTCCTTTACACATTAGCATAGGAAAATGAACACAACGAACATTGTTCTGATGAACTGCATATCTATACGTGGCTGGGAGGCGTGACAAGTCTTAAGGATAATAATGGAGAGGAAGATCATTGAGACATACGAGGTTTTAGAAGTAAGCCGTCGATATTCTATATATATATTACTTCCATGTTAAATCACTTGCAAAGGGAACATGATATATGAAAATATCACCGTATTCCCACAAACTTATACAAAACGCAAATATTCGACTTTTAAAAGTATACCTGGAACAGATAAAAGAAATATATTTTTAAACTTAAACTCAATTTAATTATTTATTAAAAATTATATTTAATTTTATATTTTAATTCCATTTTAGTTCTTTAATAACAGATAGGCCTACATATAAACCCATTGCCTTGCTGTTTACCAGCAACGGCCGAGAGCAACTAGAGTAGCCATTCTGCGAGGCGGAAACTATCACTGCGGGAGGTCACCTCGACACCTGGTCTGGCAGTTTTACATTGTAATGCGCCAGACATAATGTAGAACGCGATGTAGTTCCTATGAGAGATGTAGAAACTAAAGGGGAAGTAATATCGCGTTCCATGTTCAGGTTGATCAGGTGCTGTCTCCTATTTTATCGGACAGCGAACTTCGATCCCTGCAGCTGGAAAGCTATTGCTATATTCGTTGAGCCATACCTAAGTTAAATCTGACCCTGAATAATTACAATTAATCACACTATAGATATTACCACCACACACTCACTCACAGAGAGGAAAAAGTACAACAATGATATTCCTAGCCCATAATATTGATATGCTATGTGAGAAATTAAGGGAAGTTAGTTACCTTTCAGTGGTGTGGAAGGCATCTGCTTCCTGATAAGAAGTTGATCTGTAGGAGATGGGAGTTACAGTTCACAGAATCATCAAAACAGACTTTTAACTTCTGCCACTGTACTGATCACCAAAATATCACTCCATATAAATTAAAAGTGAACTCCTCCTGCGTGGTAAATCATTAAAGACGTCACCATGTAATATAAGTACAAGTCGTTCGTTTTAAATGATTTATAATACGATGTGTCGAAACATTTCAATTTCGTGTTAATATTTAGTCCAATTCATGTGAAATACATGAAAACATTATGTAGGCCTATATAATATTTTATCGTCTCTCGCAAACAGGTGTTCTGTACAATGTAGGCAGACCTACATAGGCTGTTCTGCTTCACTCTCTAATATCCTCTTCAGACTCTATGTCCACATACTATCTGTTTGTCTGTTAGGTCATCAGCCCAGAGGCTGGTTGGATCCTCAAATAGCACCATCAATGGTTATGCGGTTATAAGGAAACCCCAAAAGCCAATGGTAGCACCAAAATGAGGCGTACTAGGCAAGATAAGGAGTGGGGTAGTTTGCCATTGCTTTCCCCACTGGGTCAGAAAGTACTATTGCAGCACGACTGACCCTATGGGCTACACCTTTCATAACACTCAAATGCACTCGTCATGCTCTGAATGTCAGTACTCAGCTTCCATATTGTCACAGCCATGGATGTTGACTGGGACTTCGGTGGAAGTTACACTTTACTCTGGCCTGTGCCAACAGATGGATGCAAAAGTCCTGTATCCATCAAGAAATGACAGCAGGCAGCCACATACTGTATGAGAACAAATAAAATTTACTTATCTATTGGAACTTTGTGGATCAGTTTCAAGAAATCAAATGAAGATTCCCTATTAGTGCGGGACTAGCGGGCTACCGTTGTAAATCTCAATTTAATCATTGTAAATATCAAGCCACAAATACCCCAACAGCCAGCTGGTTAATTACATCGAGTGAATACCGTACTCTATATAGTATAATTCGAATTTCCCGACAAATTGATTAGGTTTAACTTCTCAGCTATCATATTCCACACGAGATGTTTCAATAAAGCGAAACGTTACTTACTTATTTACATCGTTTCCAGTTTACTTCTCCTCAAACGCACGTTTTCAGGTGTTGATACGGTAAGGCCTTCCACCGGAATTGGATTTCTGAATCATCGGACATGACCTGAGATCTGTTAACTACATTTGTAACTATTTTAATTATCTACAATACTAGCAATTACCCGCGGCTTCGCTCGCGTGGATTCCGTTCTTTGATCAGAGTAATCGTTCGGCATTGTACTAAGAGACTATCTGAAATTTCCTAAAGTATAAAAACGCACACAAAAATTGAGTTTCATTTACCCCAGAAATTCTTTTCGGGCTAAGACGACCATGCGACATAGAGCTGTACATGCGAGAAACAGTGTCCTCTCAAGTCAAAAAATAAATACATGTTTCCATATTTTTAGAGGAGATTCCAAATACCTATTTCTACATCTGTAACATATTCAGTATTTCCATAAAAAGAATTCAACCCCTTGATCAGTCCTTCCACTACCCCCATCTAAGTGTATTTCCCGAAAACAAAAATACATGTTTCCTTATTTTTAAAGGAGATTCCAAATATCAATTTTCCAGTCTGTAACATTTTCAGTCTTTAAGATATGAGTATCCTCATAAAAAAATTCAACTATTTTTCACTACTTCCCAGCCCCTGTTAAGTGCCCTCTCCGAAAACAAAAAGGACTTTCCAAATACCAAGTTTCTTGTCCCTAGCATTTTAAGTTTTTTACATATAATGTAAAATGAAATGGCGTATGGGTTTTAGTGCCGGGAGATCCCAGGACGGGTTCGGCTCGCTAGGTGCAGGTCTTTTGATTTGGCGCCAGTAGGTGACCTGCGCGTCGTGATAAGGCTGAAATGATGATGAAGGCAACATGTACACTCAGCCCCCGTGCCAGGGAATTTAACCAATAATGGATAAAATTCCCGACCCTGCCGGGAATCGAACCCGGGACCCCTGTGACCAAAGGTCAATACGCTAAACATTTAGCCATGGAGTCGAACGACATATAATGTAGATATACCGGTACTCATTTTAAAAATTTACTCGCTTTTCTACTTCTTTTCAGCCTCTGAATTGGATTTTCCGAAAGCAAAAAGAAAAAAATTACGTGTTTCATTATTTTTAAAGGATATTCAAATACCAGTTTTCATGCCTGTACGTCTGTAACACCGTCAGTTTTTGAGATAAATTTATATTCATAAGAATTATTCAGCTTCTTCTTCCTCAACACTTTCCACCCCTCTCCCGCCTTAACTGGACTTTCCGACAACAAAAAATACGTGTTTCTTTAATTTGAAAGGAAATTCAAAATACCAACTTTCACGTCTGTAACAGCTTCAGTTTTTAAGATAAAGTATCCGCATAAACGTATTTCAACTCTTTATTTACTTATTTTCAACCCCACACCCCTTACGTCGATTTTCCGATAAAAAAAAAAGCTAATGCGTGTTTCTTTATTTTTAAAGGAGATTCCAAATACTAATTTTCCCGTCTGTAACTTCTTCAGTTTTTTATATATAATATTATATTCATGAAAGTGAATGAACTCCTTTTTCACCCCCCTTCCTACCCGTTAAGTTGATTCCCCCTCCCCAGAAGTGCCTGTATCTTTATTTTAAAATGAGATTTCAAATACCAATGTTCCCGTCTTTAACATTTTTAGTTGAAATGAAATGGCATATGGCTTTTAGTGCCGGGAGATCCTAGGACGGGTTCGGCTCGCCAGGTGCAGGTCTTTTGATTTGACTCCCGTAGGTGACCTGGGCGTCATGATGACGGTGAAATGATGATGAAGACAACACATTCACCAAGCCCCCGTGCCAGGGAAATTAACCAATGATGGTTACAATTCCCGAACCTGCCGGGAATCGAACTCGGGGCCCCTGTGACCAAAGGCCAGCACGCTAACCATTTAGCCATGGATCCGGACAACATTTTAATTTCTTGAGATATAAGTATCCTCACACAAAAAAATTCAACTAATTTTTTAATTCATTAACCACCTTAAGTAGATTTTCCACAGACAAAAGAACACGTGTTTCTTTACTTCGAAACAAGATTCCAAATATAAATGTTCATGCCTCTAACATCTTCAGGTTTTGAGATATAAGTATCCTCATAAAAAGAATTCAAGTCCTTTTTTACCCCAGCCCCGTAAGTTGATTCCTCCCCCCACCCCCTCCAAAATGCGTGTTACTTTATTTTTAAGGTGATTCCAAGTAAAAATTTTAACTTGTCTAACCTTAGGTTTTTGAGACATACGTTTCCCCATAAAAAGAATTAAAATTTTCACTTCCTTTCACCCTCCCCCTTAAGTGAATTTTCCGAAAATCAAAAAGCTTGTTACTTTGTTTATAAAGGAGCTTCCAAATGCCAATTATCACGACTGTAACATCTTCAGTTTTGAGATAGATGTATCCTCATAAAAAAGAATTAAACTCCTTTTTCACCGGCCCCGCCCCTAAGTTGCCCCCCCCCCCCGCACTATGCGTGTTCCTTTATTTTTAAAGGATATTCCAAATACTAATTTTCACGTGTGTAACATCTTTCGTTTTTGAGATATAAGTATCCTCATACAACGTATTCAACTAATTTTTCAATTAATTCACCCCCCCCCCCTTAAGTGGGTTTTCCAAAGATAAAAGATTACGTGTTTCTTTAGTTTGAAATGAAATTCCAAATGCAAATTTTCTTGTCTGTAACATCTTCAGTTTTTGAGATATAAGTATCCTCGTGAAAAGAATTCAACTCCTTTATCACTCCACCCACGCCCCTTAAGTTGGGTTCGCCCCACCCAAAAATGCGTGTTTCTTTATTTTCAAAGGAGATTCCAAATACCTATTTCTAGGTCTTCAACCTTCATTTTTGAGATATAAGATTCTCCAGAAAAAAATATTCTATGTTTTACTTCCTTTCACACTCCTCACTCAAGTGAATTTTCCAAAAACAGACAGTACCTTACTCGTTTCTTTAAAAGAGCTTCCAAATGCCAATTAACACTTCTGTAACATCTTCAGTTTTTGATATATATGTATCCTCGTAAAAGGAATTCATCTCAGGTTTCATCCCCCCTCTACCAAGTTTATTCCCCCCTCCCAATGCTTGTTTGCTCATTTCCTTATTTTTAAAGCAGATTCCAAATATCAGTTTTCACGTTTTTAACATATTTAACTTTTTGGTATGTATACAGTCTCATACAAATAATTCAACTAATTTTTCAATCCTTTCACCCCCTCTACCCCCCCCCCCCCCGTTAAGAGTCTTTTCCGAAAACCAAAGAATACGTGTTTCCTTATTTTTAAAGGAGATTCCAAATACCAAGTTTCACGTCTGCAACATGTTAAGTTCTTGAAATATACTGTAGATACGCTAATTTTAAAAATTCACCCCCTTTTTCAGTTCCCCTTTAGTGGATTTTCCGAAAAAAATATTATGTTTCTTTACTCTTACAGGAAATTCCAAATACCAGTTTTCAAATCTGTAATATGTTACCTGTCTTAGATAATTTGGAGATATAGTATTTTGAAAAATTCACCCGCCTTGTCACTCCTGTTCACCCTGTATTCATCGGATTATCCCAAAACACAAAGATACATGTTTCTTTATTTTCAAAGGAGATCTGTAACGTCTGTAACATCTTCAGTTTTTGAGATATAAGTCTCCTCTTAAAAGGTGTTCAACCCCTTTTTCCCCATTTTTCACCCCTGGTAATGGGATTTTCCGAAAACAAAAAAATGCGTGTTTCTTTATTTTCAAAGAAGATTCCAAATACCAACCTTTTTCTTCTGTAAACTATTCAGTTTTTGAGATATAGATATCCTCCTTTTTAAAATTCACCCCCCTTTTCACCCCCTTAACGACGGAATATCGAAAAATCCTCCCTTAGCGAGCACCTACATATTAATATGAATGGATCCCCAAAATTTCGTTTCTTTCTGTCCAGTAGTTTTGGCTCGGCGGTGATGAATCAGTCAGTCAGTCAGTCAGTCAGTCAGTCAGTCAGGACAAGTTCTTTTGTATATATATATATAGATTTATTTTTATTTTGGAGGTTTATCCTCTTGGCGTGAAAAATGTGTGATATGTTTTGTATGGTCACAGAAGAGGAGAGACTTAGTTAAATCCGCAATATTAAGGCAAAATTCTAACTATGGCACATTTAAAAAATATTATCTTTAGTAATATAACGAATTCTCCAGAATTTGCAGAGAATCTGGAGGTCGATTTCTATTTATTTTTCACTATTTACTGAATTACATATGTAATTTTAATAAAAAGGATAAAGCATAGATAGAGAACAAAGCAAATACATAGGTACTGATAACCTGTATAAAGAACGAAACTTTCGCAACGAAAGTGTATTGTTTTTTAAACTCTTTGGGTGGCAATCTCCAAATATGTCGACTGTAAATACAATACAATACAATCACTGCTGATCTGCAATTAAGGCAGTCGCCCAGGTGACAGATTCCCTATTTGTTGCTTTCCTAGCCTTTTCTTAATTGATTGAAAACCGAGCTCGATAGCTGCAGTCGCTTAAGTGCGGCCAGTATCCAGTATTCGGGAGATAGTAGGTTCGAACCCCACTGTCGGCAGCCCTGAAAATGGTTTTCCGTGGTTTCCCATTTTCACACCAGGCAAACGCTGGGGCTGTAGCTTAATTAAGGCCACGGCCGCTTCCTTCCCACTCCTAGCCCTTCCCTGTCCCATCGTCGCCGTAAGACCTATCTGTGTCGGCGCGACGTAAAACAACTAGCAAAAAAAATGATTGAAAAGAAATTGGAAATATATTGAACATATCCCTTGGTAAGTTATTCCAATCCCTAACTCCCCTTCCTATAAGAGAAAATTTTCCCCAGTTTGTCGTTTTGAATTCCAAATTTATCTTTATATTGTGGTATTTCCTACATTTAAAGACACCACTCAATCTTATTCGTCTACTAATGTCATTCCACGCCATCTCTCCATTGACAGCTCAGAATATACCACTTAGTCAAGCAGCTCGTCTCCTTTCTCCTAAGTCTTCCCAGCCAAATTTTGCAACATTTTTTGTAACGCTACTCTTTTGTCGGAAATCACCCAGAACAAATCGAACTGTTTTTCCTAGGACTTTTTCCAGTTCTTGAATCAAGTAATCCTGGTGAGGGCCCCATACACTGGAAACATATTCTAGTTGGGGTCTGGCCAGAGACTTATATGCCATCTCCTTTACATCCTTACTACAACCCTCAATTACCCTCATAACCCTGTGCAGAGATCTGTACCTTTATTTACAATCCCATTTATGCGATTACCCCAATGAAGATCTTTCCTTACATTATCACCTAGGCACTTACAGTGATCCCCATAAGGAACTTTCACCCCATCAACGCAGTAATTAGAACTGAGAGGTCTATACCTATTTGTGGAACTCACAACCTGACTTTTAACCACGTTTCTATTTATTTTCACCATTTAGTGAATTAAATAGGTAACTGCCGGCTACTTCAGAATTACATTTATATGAATGCATTATTAAAGTTAACTGAAGAATGACATTAGAGCAAAGAAGCTAAAAATGTTTGAGTACGTTATTCTATTTAAAACCAAGTGCACGTAGATGCGATGATACGGAAGTGATAATACAAGGATAACTGTAGTGATTAGTTGAAGTTTGTGATATTCATATACCGGGTTGGGCATTGGAAACATAAATTCAAAATAATATTTATACACTGGAACAACTGTTACTTATAGACCATAATTGTAAATTAACCCCATGGCACTACAGGCCTAAAGGGCCTTGGTCTACCAAGCGACCGCTGCTCAGGCCGAAGGCCTATAGGTTACGAGGTGTCGTGTGGTCAGCACGATGAATCCTCTCGGTCGTTATTCTTGGCTTTCTAGACCGGGACTTAGAGGCCCTATTAACTTGTATTTATTTAGTAGGCCTGCTTAAAAGCAGCATTATAATCCACTTTTCAATTAATTTACTTAATGGTAATTGTGGTAATTCAGCTAAATCCGCAATATGCCGGGTAAATCTACAGCATGTTGTTGCTAATTCCGTAGTAGTGCGTGAATTCATTCCCAATAACACTGCAAAAAATACGACTTGAAAGTATCAATAAATTCGGTAGCAGTGCTCACCTTAAAGAAACCTGCCTTCCAAACACAGTAGACAGAAGAAGAAGATGATGATGATGAAGAAGAGGAAGAAGAAGGTTACAGATCTTACGTCTCATTAACTACTTGTACGTGTATAGGAGACCCCGAGATGCCGGAGTTATACGTATCAGTAAATCTACCGATGGGTTTAATGGAGCAAGATCGTCTGCATTCTGTTTAAGAATTAGTATTAGATCATCTAAATTGTTTGTTATTCTTGTAGTTCCTGTTCCTTGAGCACCTTCATATACCACTGGGCTGAGCCAGGATTAAACCTGACAATTTGGGCTCAGAATGCCAGCTCTCTGCCACCTGAGTTGCTCATCCGGGTTAAACAAAATAAATACTGAAGCTTCTTGATGCTGCCACCAAAGGAATTTAGTCCACAGTTTACAGCCATTACCATCAGAGTACAAGATGTGTAGAGGAAGTAATAAGCCGAACAGACGTTCTTTTCACTCTGGGTTAAATCCGCAATAAAATTAGATTTCAGTTACTGTGGAAACTGTCGAACTGCAGATTTTGCCGAACTCCTCCCTTTCCCCGAAACCTAGCATAATTATTACTTCGCCAGTAAGCAGGTTCCACGTCACCTGAATCTTACTATACATTACTTTTTTAATGATGTTTTCATATTCGCTCAATATTTGTATGGAAGTTGGGTGCATAATATTTGCCTGAGGAAACTGGCGATTGCTTTCCCGAACAAGCTTCAAGTCTTTCTTCCGTACTCAACTATGAGCTTGATTATTGTCTCGTTAATGCTTTTCATTACTTACGTTGAGATACATCTTGCTCTAATTATGTTGCCAAGAGCTCCGGGGCAGCAATTAACATAGGCAATCCTCTCCTGTATCTCCGCCATCATATCATTGTTGTTTGTAATCATAAGATACATTAGTTTTCAACTGTAATTTTCTCCTCACACTTCATTGTTCTAGTTGCCTTTGTGTTTATTATGAGATATTCTCTTCACAGTTATTGTTTTTTTAGGACTAAAGACTTTGTAGTCATCAGCTCCGTGTAGCTAATTTCTAATAAAAAGTAAGCCTGGCATTTTACATGCCTTTCAATGTTGTGATCGCAAGTTAAAAGATTTATGTGGAATCCCACCTACAATGACGTGAATCCCCATTGCATTCAATGGGGTTCACACTGTAGCAATCTAATAATTGTTGAAGTTATTGCCCTAATATACATAGGTCTACTTATACAGTGTATGATTGGAAATGGGATTATGACAAGGAAACCTTACCAGCTCTACTTCTCCTATTTTGAAGAAAGGGGATGATTGACTTCAGATCAGGTTTCCAGAGATGGCTCACTTGATGATGTCGGGACTATTGATCAACATTATGGATGTTTTCCTGGATTTCGTTCAATGAAGAATTAATAAAATAGTGGATATCTCAGTCGGTCAACATGTACTAAATTTCCAAATTGTTAAACAACTTACATTTTGGACGGTATTGGATGCTTGATGAAGCAATCGATGCGCGTCGGAATGCATAGTGCGACTTTTTCTCCGAAGACGGTACTAGGCCTATATTTTTATTCCGCAAAAAGTTCTGTTTTTGTTTGCCTTGTCATTTTTTTGTAAAGTTTTGTACTAAAAATTGGCCCGGGCGTGTTTCAGTTTGTCACACTGCATCATTATCGTCTCCATTGTGACCAAATCTCCAGCTCATCTTAGCCATGGCGTTACATCAATGTTAGAACGCCTTCAAATATATTACTTCTTGTAGGCCTAGGTGTTCTATTCGTTTCATTACTGTATCACATTCTGAAGCTCTTTTCAAATTTTCATCCGAAGAGGTTACTTAACCCTTTATAGAGCAAACATATTTTAAAGGACCTAAATTACACTTTCCGTCTATTACTACCCCTAATAAAGCAAAACAATCATATTTTCTATTTTACACGCTGGAGTTGTAATGTGATATACTATAGCTTTAGTTGAACAGAAGTTATCATTAATAGCCGCATAAGCTCAATGTAAGTAATTAAACTATTCTGAACTTTCGACGTCTGCCTCTGTGGTGTAGTGGCTAGTGTGCTTAACTGCCACCCCGGAGGCCCAGGTTCGATTCCCGACTCTGCCACGAAATGTGAAAAGTGGTACGAGGGCTGGAACGGGGTCCACTCAGCCTCGGGAAGTCAACTGAGTAGAGGTGGGTTCGATTCCCACCTCAACCATCCTGGAAGTGGTTTTCCGTGGTTTCCCACTTCTCCTCTAGGCAAATGCCGGGATGGTACCTAACTTAAGGCCACTGCCGCTTCCTTCCCTCTTCCTAGCCTATCCCTTCCAATCCTCCCATCGCACCGCAAGTCCCCTGTTCAACATAACAGGTGAGGCCGCCTGGGGCGAGGTACTGGTCATCCTCCCCAATTGTATCCCCCGACCCAGAGTCTGAAGCTCCAGGACACTGCCCTTGAAACGGTAGAGGTGGGATCCCTCGCTGAGTCCGAGGGGAAAACCGACCCTGGAGGGTAAACAGATAAAGAAGATAGAAGTAGAACTTTCGACACAGTGGGAATAATATATCCAGTTAATATTGACATGAGGTAACAAATTTCTGAGCTTTTTCAAAAGTCAACCAAAAAATATAACGCAAAACACCTAGACAGAAGACGCACCTTTATGGAATATATTCCACTTCAACACTCATCAAATCATGTACTATAAACGGAGAAACGTTCTATTCTCAACATTAATGGCCCTGAATGTCCGGCTCCATTGCTAAATGGTTAGCGTGCTGGCCTTTGGACACAGTGATCCCGGGTTCGATTCCTTGCAATGTCGGAAATTTTAACCATAATTGGTTGATTTCGCTGGCACGGAGGCTGGGTGTACGTGTCGTCTTCATTATCATTTCATCCTCATCACGACGCGCAGGTCGCCTACGGGAGTCAAATCAAAAGATCTGCATCTGACGAGACGAACTTGTCCTCGGACACTCCCGGCACTAAAAGCCACATTCCATTTCATTTCATTTCATTTCATGGCCCTGAATCCTACAACGTTCTGATTTATGCCTGTGTTTTGAAGATTCGTTAAATTGAGAAATTAATTAATAAATAATAAGAAGTTTAAAATAGATTTCTTCTACCAGTGACCTATGGTTGAGCATTAGATAAACAATACTATTTGTTAAATTGAAG
This sequence comes from Anabrus simplex, assembly GCF_040414725.1. Lineage (NCBI taxonomy): Eukaryota > Metazoa > Arthropoda > Insecta > Orthoptera > Tettigoniidae > Anabrus > Anabrus simplex. The sequence continues at coordinate 688,320,725 of NC_090266.1, read as the reverse complement.
AACATAATCAATTACCGCGGCTTAAAACTGGATCTTAGGATGTCACTGGTCAGAGGATATGTGCTGCCCCCCCCCCCCCCCTGTTGTATGTGATGGAAAAGGGAACTTTAAACCTGGCCCTGTGCAAGAAACTGGAAGCCTTTGAAACGTGGGTTTATCAGCGGATGTTACGAATCTCATGGTCGAAAATGGGGAGTCATGTCGAGGTCATAGATACGCTCCATAAAATGACAAAAATATTGGTATCTATCAAAAGTCAGAAAATTAAACATTTCGAACAGATGATGCGTAAGAAAAGGTACAGAATCCTGCAAGTGGTTATACATGGGAAAATTATAAGGACATCGGAAACGTGGCGGAAGAATAAACTTTATGTCATAAGTTCCTAAGGGACTGGTTCCCGAAGAACGTTGCCATAGTACATGAAAAGGAAGAAGAAGTTAGCTATAAAAGGTCCACCCTTTTCTGTCGAAAATTCAAAAGTCTTTTTGTTATCCTTCGTAGAAATATTGGTTAATACAGGTCCCCCAGTATTTTGCTAGAGTAGCCATCATATTCCTAACCAGTACCCAACTACCCGTCGAAGTCGCATCACAACTTCACATTATGGTGAAGTTCGGAGTGACAGCCGCTACGGTACGGTTACCTCACTTCCTCCTTTAAGTTGTTCTAGTAGTTCTGTGGACAGGTTCGCGGACCGCAACTAATGCAGTGGTGCGTTTCACGAACCGCAAGTTATGTTATTGACAGCCTCGTGAAAGCAGATAATACAGCGAGCATGTTCACGAGTCAATCATTATGATCAAGGGCCATAGCTAATACGATGACTAGGTTGGCAGATGAGCTTATAAATGAGTGGATATGCTGGCAGTCAATGTAACTGTGTGTGGTTTCTCTCAAGCTTTTACACACCAATATTTGATGAGTAGTCTAGATAGATTATTTTGTGTCCGGAAGATCATTTTCGAATGTAGCTTTAGATACTGCGTTGTAATTACATTATATTTCCTTACTTGTAATGGTATATTTTACGTAAAATTTGCGTGAATCCCAATAGGCCTATTATGTTACACTATTTGTGATCGTATGTCTTACATACTATTCAGTAAATTTCGTGTGAATCGTTGTTATAATGTTACACTACTTGTAATGGCATGTCTAACGTAAATTTTGTAAATATCGTGTGAATCCTAGGACTTATTTTGACACTACTTGTATCGGTATGTTTCGCGCAATATTCAATAAATTTCGAGTGAATCCTAATTATTGTGTTGACTGCTTTTAATGGTATGTTTTACATGGTATTCTGTAAACTTTATGTGAATCCTAAGTACTATTTTAAGCTGGGACTATACTAACTTATATTCTGTAAATTTTGCATGAATTCCTATGCGGTTGCTTGTAATGATCATGTTGCATCCTTCCAACGTAAGTCATTTTTATGTTTTCTTTCGCTATCATATTCCTCGTACGTAATGCTTTTTTTGTTTTCATATTACTCTTTTCTCTTCGGTATTCGCATATTTTTGTATTTCTTTACTGGTAGTGTATTTTCGTTGCCATACTACTGTAGATTGTCGTTGCCACTGAGATATCTCCCACTTGTAATGTATGAGTATAATAATAATAATAATAATAATAATAATAATAATAATAATAATAATAATAATAATAATAATAATAATAATAGATAATTAGAACTCTGCACACAACAAAAGATTACAGACTATCGTACATAATTAACTTCTATAAGTACCTGGCCCCTAAATGAACGAGTAATCGTTGGATTACTTAAGGCTAAAGCGCAGCATATTCATCCTACAGGAGAGAAGCGCATTCAGTCCTTTCTTATTCAATAAATTTTCTACAGAGGTATATTCTTGGTTGGAATGAATTAATTTGAGATCATTTGACAGCGCACCACTGCGCTCTGTCAGACTTGTCACAAATTGACAATAATTTCTGAAAATGAAAAATCATTTTAGAAAACGTAGTTTTGTTTCAAACAACCATTGTCTACACGTACTCGGGCTTGAATTTCTATATTAACTCTAAAACCGAGAAAATGATTTAATCAGAAAGTAATTCAAGTGACCATCTGGCGGAGAAACGTGTAGACTCGAGGGCTGTTGAGGTTTAAATCCCAGCCGAGCTCTCGACCAGATCTGGCCAGGCACGTTTGTGAAACTTAAAATGAAAAGTCAAGTCTGGCTGTCCGATTTTTATTCGTTGATAACACCTTAAGTGTGTAAGAGTGAGATGATATCGTAGGTTTACAAGAATAACACGCTCGGTCAGCATTCTGAGCTTTTGACATTTTTACATTCGCTACGCATTTTTTTAAAGTTCTGTTTACTGGTGATAGTCATTACGTCGTACGAGGTCATTTGGTTACTGAATTTTCTAATTTTCATTTTCTTGTTAAATCTGAAGGGAAAAATGTTATTCACGTAAAAATGCATTGACTTAGTGTGTTCAACCAAGATTTAATTGTGGTGGAAGTGCTCTATGTAGTGAAAAATAAACAGGTAAAATGCACTAAGTCTGAATTTTCAAGTGATGCAAATCGTATTTTCGAACTACTTACGGCAGGTAAAACACATTAAGTAATTGAGTTAGTGACGAGTTTTAATAAAACTGTCAGTTAAACTTGGTTAGCTGCGAAAAATACAATTTCTGCAATACAGGGCTATTCTAGATAATCTGACGTAGGCTACACATTGCATAATTTTAAAGAGAATTATTCTTATTCTGAGGGCAGATATTGGCAGTGGAAGACTATAACAAATTTCAAACGTCTTTGTCTCGAATGCTTGATTTTTTGACATACTGTGTTTTTCCTGTAAACTCACGATGTATTACTCGAATACATACAATTGTTTTTCGAATTTACAGCTATATTGTCCTTAAAAGAGGTTGTAGAAATGAATTACAAATAAAATTAGTTATGAATGCCAATTTGTTGTTAATAATAGTCCAGTGATCTACCTGGTGGGCTTAGGATTCTTCTCCATGCCAGGCTGAGTGACTCAGACAGTAGAGCGCTGGCCTTTTGAGCCCAAGATGACGGGTTTAGTACTAGCTCAGTCCAGTGATATTCAAAGACGTTAAAATACACCAGCCTCGTTTAGGTAGATTTAGTGGGTAAAAGAAATCTTGCGGTGCAAAATTCCGGCACCTGGGCGTATCCCCAAACCGTAAAAGTAGTCAGAGTGACGAAAAACTGATATTATTATTATTATTATTATTATTATTATTGTTATTATTATTATTATTTTGCTATTGGCTTTACGTCACACCGACACAGATAGGTCTTATGGTGACGATGGGACAGGAAATGGCTAGGACTGGGAAGGAAGCGGCCGTGGCCTTAATTAAGGTACAGCCCTAGCATTTACCTTGTGTGAAAATGGGAAACCACGGAAAACCATCTTCAGGGCTGCCGACAGTGGGGTTCGAACCCACAATCTCCCGAATACTGGATACTGGCCGCACTTAAGCGACTGCAGCTATCGAGCTCGGTATTATTATTATTATTATTATTATTATTATTATTATTATTATTATTATTATTATTATTATTATTATTATTATTATTCAGTATATGAAGGAATAGGCCGTGTTATACGGATATAGCCACGGACGTGCTTACACATAGGCTATGCCCTTATTATCTTTGACACGCCTGGAAATAACACGTTCAGTGTAGTCTTGCTGACTATGATGTCTGCATGTGTGGTAAAAACTTAAGCATTTGATGTTGTTATACATTACGCAAAAGGTTATACGAAGCTTGATGTCACAACCTCATTTTACTAATACTATCATCATTCCGTGACATATGTCATTGTTCCTTACTCCAGCCAGCAATGTTGTTTGTAGTATCACAAACTGTATAGTGGCATGTTCATTCGGATACTTTCTTAAATATTGAGTTGTTCTCAAAATTGATGCAGGCATTTTCTTCATCCATTATCACAACGCAGGTGCCATGAGTGGAATCGGAGGTAAGGCTTTTTGCGGATGATGTTATTCTCTATAGAGTAATAAATAAGTTACAAGATTGTGAGCAACTGCAACATGACCTCGAAAAAGTTGTGAGATGGACAGCAGGCAATGGTATGTTGATAAACGGGGTTAAAAGTCAGGTTGTGAGTTTCACAAATAGGAAAAGTCCTCTCAGTTTCAATTACTGCGTTGATGGGGTGAAAGTTCCTTTTGGGGATCATTGTAAGTATCTAGGTGTTAATATAAGGAAAGATCTTCATTGGGGTAATCACATAAATGGGATTGTAAATAAAAGGTACAGATCTCTGCACATGGTTATGAGGGTGTTTAGGGGTTGCAGTAAGGATGTAAAGGAGAGGGCATATAAGTCTCTGGTAAGACCCCAACTAGAGTATGGTTCCAGTGTATGGGACCCTCACCAGGATTACCTGATTGAAGAACTGGAAAAAGTCCAAAGAAAAGCAGCTCGATTTGTTCTGGGTGATTTCCGACAAGAGAGTAACGTTACAAAAATGTTGCAAAGTTTGGGCTGGGTAGAATTGAGAGAAAGTACGTTCCGAGCTGTCAGCGGAGAGATGGCGTGGAATGACCTTAGTAGACGAATAAGTTTGAGTGGCGTTTATAAAAGTAGGAAAGATCACAATATGAAGATAAAGTTGTAATTCAAGAGGACAAACTGGGGCAAATATTCATTTATAGGAAGGGGAGTTAGGATTGGAATAACTTACCAAGGGAGATGTTCAATACTTTCCTATTTCTTTGAAATCATTTAGGAAAAGGCTAGGAAAACAACAGAAAGGGAATGTGCAACCTGGGCGACTGCCCTAAATGCAGATCCGTATTGATTGATTGATTGATTGATTGATTGATTGATTGATTGATTGATTGATTGATTGATTGATTGATTGATTGATTGATTGATTGATTGATTGATTGATTGATTGATTGATTGATTGATTGATTGATTGATTGATTGATTGATTGATTGATTGATTTGCTAACTGTTCTTCATCGTGTATTCGCTATGTTTCCCAGTTAATGTTACATTAACACCGAAGTGGCGCTTATTCAGGATAATTATTATGCATGCATAAATATATTCATACATACGTATTTTCATTATAGAATGTTATGCCTTTCAGTATTTAGTCTGTAAGCCTCTGTGAATTAAATAAGCGTCTTCACAACCCACAAGTAGCTCTGTGCCATCGTTTAAATCCACATCTATTATCCCTAAATCATTAAAAGCAGAGTTGACTTGGTCTCCCATCTTCCTTTACATTTCTTACCCTGTTTATCCTATCCTCCTTCATTCGTCTCACATGTCCCAACCACCAAAGCAAATTTGTGCATACAGCTTCGTCCATCGAGTTTATTACTAACTTACTTTTTACTTCCTCATTCCAAGTACCATCCTGGTATTGGTCATTCCTGTTTGTACCACCAATGTTGGATTTTAGGAATGTTTAGCAATGTTACGAATATTCACAATCGTGCGAAAATCATTAGATCATATTTTTCTTTTGTTTTAATAATGGTTTTATTTAGGAGTATCTTATTCATTGATTAGTTTGCAGGAGGAGCTTTGTATGCATCAAAAAAGGGAACAACTTGTTTACACTGCAGAGTGAAATCAGTTCCTTCCTATTGTTTCCCACAATGCCAATTTCACGTATTTCTCTTCCATGTTAACGTGCTGAAATGCCAAAGGGGTGTTGAGGGAAGAAACAAGAATTCATGACTTTTCTGTCACTGGTGGTGTGGGAATGGCAATAATAATAATAATAATAATAATAATAATAATAATAATAATAATAATAATAATAATAATAATTGTACCGGGCGGTACACCTCCGCGCCGCTAATTCAAACGTTGCGCCTGTTGAAACTCCTCTACTGGAGGAAGCCTGAACTTTAACAACCATGTTAATTCTAAAGTTTCTCAGAAGATGTCGCTATTGTAAATTTGCTAGAGACTTTACGTCGCACCGACACAGATAGGTCTTATAGCGACGATGGGATAGGAAAGGCCTAGGAGTTGGAAGGAAGCGGCCGTGGCCTTAATTAAGGTACAGCCCCAGCATTTGCCTGGCGTGAAAATGGGAAACCACGGAAAACCATTTTCAGGGCTGCCGATAGTGGGATTCGAACCTACTATCTCCCGGATGCAAGCTCACAGACGCGCGCCTCTACGCGCACGGCCAACTCGCCCGGTTATTGTAAATTTTGAAGAGTTCTGTACTGTGTCTTTTTCGATTTATATTTGTTTTCTCTGTAGTGAGAAGTGTGAACATTCTCTTCTAGATGGCACTACTGAAGAACTACAATTGTACACCCTGGTGCGAAGTGAATTAACTGGTTTTTATTTTTTTGAGAAATTTTGTGTTCATAAGTTTGTTCTTTGTTAAATTTCTTTCAGTCATTTTTTGGGTTGGCAGTATAACACTTCTCTTTCCGCTTGTTTTGAATTTAGCCAATCACGAATTTCTTTAATTAATTTTTAACCAATAATGTGTGTCTTCTCCGATATGGATATGTTGCTTGATCCTAGCCAATAAAGTTGAGGGGGGTGTGGGTTCTTATTCATGAAACGTCTCGAATTTTCCGCGAGGGTATATAAACTGCTGTTTTTCTGGTCTCGGTGCCACTTCAGTAACATCTTTCCTAGTGTGATTATATAGCAGGGGGCGGGAAGCGCCCCTTTCTTCAGGCGGCAGTTCATCTATCAGGTAATGGCCTTTTAATAACTTCTTCGTTTGCTAGCTCAGCAGTTTAACCCTCGGGGCAGGTTCGAAACTTTTATAATGTAACTTTCCTTTATAATGTAAACGACACTTGGTATAAATTCTGTAACCTTAACTACAAATTTGGGATAGAGAGTGCCTAACCCTCTCGAGCTCCCACTCATATTGTTTTGAGGTGACTACATTTTTACAACAGTTTCCCATCTCTTCGTAATGTAATAAAGTTTTATTTCGTGTCACCTCCGTAGTATGGGATTAGCCCTTGCATAAGCGACCTAGGGCCAAATTAGGTTTTAATAAAGTATATTAGGAGTGCTGAGTAAGCCTCCACTCAAGTTGGTATTTTGGGGCCATGTCATTGTCCTATTTCTTTACTGAATAGGCCTCAGTAGGTTGGGTATTTTTCCCCCTGTTTTTATGTGTCCGGAGGACAGCTTGAAGGTGGAGTTTGGTGTGGCCGTTGATGGGCTTGAACTTTGAGAGCGGGTTGCTCTTTCTTAAATTTGGGTTCTGTGTGCCTCGAGCAGGCTTTACTGGGTAATTGGGAGCTAGTGCTCCTTGGTATGATTGGGGTTTTCTGCCCCTTTGTTGAACCTTATACATAAGTAATGTGGGGCTCATTGCTCAGGGATTGTAAATCTGGGGCTCGAAGCCCAAAATCCATTAATAACCTGTAATTGTGTATTCGTAACTTGTTGATATTCAACTGTGTTCCTGTTATTCTTGTTATTCTTGATCTCGAAAAGAAAATATAACCTTTGTTAATGTTTTAAATTAACTTTAATTTCGTAAGTTGAGACCTATTCACCCCAGCACCTTCTTTCACCTCTGCACATCCACAAAACATCGTAACAATAATAATAATAATAATAATAATAATAATAATAATAATAATAATAATAATAATAATAATAATAATAATAATAGCTGTGGCAATAGTACGGACTCTCCCTAGTTGTAGGCAAGCCTTCTAACGCCTGAAAGTGGTGAAGTCTCATAGAGAAATTACTGGTACATTACTAGGTCGTTACTAGATGTTACTGCTGTTGTGTTTAATTTAGTTGCGAATTGTTTCTGTACTGGGGTGGAACATACAGGGCTAGAGTCTTTTATTACGAAGTTTTCGTTGCTGTCTTGTTATGTCATTATCAACCAATCAGCTTAATGCTTGTTTACGTCATTATCAACCAATCTGTTCCCAGCTCGTCCCTATAAATACTGTGAGTTTGAACCTTATGCATCCCTCTTGATCTGATCTTTGAGTGTGGGACATAGGCTCTCCTCCTAGGGGACGACGAGGAGGCTCGGGTAGCGACAGTAAGGTAGTCATAACTCTTAACTAACATGTAAACTCACTCATCTGCGTGTGGCGACGGAAAAATACCAGCGCTCGCCTTTACCATGTAATGGTTAGGACGTGCAGCGTCTATCTTAATTTTAATGTAGGGTTTCCTTATTTTCTGTTTGGTCATATCATGTAGGTTTCCTACGGACGTGGTGTAAACCCCTAATAGGGACGATATAATTTAAGGGCATACGAGTGTGTACCCTCGTTTCCCCTATTCACTTTGCTTTCTAGTGACTAAGTTTTCTAACTCTGAATTTCTACCCTGTGTTTCGGACATTAACTTCTTACTGGTATTAGTCATCTTGTAGTATGAGTTATCCTCTCTGTCACCGGGCCTTCTGCTCTGTTAGGTTTTATGACAAGTCATGTCACGGGATCGCTTGACGTGTTCAGCATCACTTTCATTTTGTTCCTGGCCTTCCAATTAAATTTTTCTTTTTTCCCCCTTTGGCTTTTAGTATGAGCTCCAGCTCCTGTTTCACGATCTTTCGATCCGCAATTTGTGTGTGGCTCCCCTATTGAGTAAGGTTAGCGAGTGTTAAAGCCGACTAGCTGTTAAGAATAAGAAGAGGTGTTCTGATGTGAACTCCTAAAGGTAAATTGTGGTGTCTGATGTGTATTATTGGCCCATCCTGCCGTTGAAAATTGAAATTGTGGTTCAGGGTTCGAGACTCAACTGAAGTGTAACCTTTGAAGTGAGGGTTCGATTCCCATTTTGGAAACTTTGTTTTGGAAGCTCTAGATTTTTTCTCTATTTTAAACAAAGTAAGGTTCGATATTCCCTCTGAAGGGGAACTTGGGGCCGATGACCTTCGATGTTAGGCCCGTTTAAACAACAAGCAAACAACCACAATGAAGGGGAACTTCACTCGTAAAGGCTGAAGGCTCATTGTTCTCCCTATTTAACCAGAGATACTTGCAAGATATATTGGTCCTGTGAAGGCTTTACCGTAAGTCTTGTATGGTAAAATGGGAGCTTCCTTTCTCTAGTCAAAACGTATGATGTTGTAAATATCCTTCTAAAGTCTACTTGTTATTACTGTTTGTTAAATCGATGTTGCGTTGTAAGATTATGAAATCAAAGGAAATCAAAGATACCTTTGAAAATATATTCAAAATTTAAAATTTTCGTGGTATGCTTTTGTCCAGTGTCTGGCACTTCCGCTTCCTGGTTTTCTGATCCAGTAACTACTTTTGTGGTTTTCAGAGACAATGAGGTGCCAGGATTTTTCTTATAGTAGTTTTTTTATGTGTCAGTAAGTTTACTGACACGAAGCTGTAGAATTTGAGCACCTTTAAATACAACCGGACTGAGTCAGGATCGAATCTGTCAAGTGGCTCAGTTCGGAGCTCCACCGTCTGAGCTACTCAGTTCGGTGGATGGTGTACAATATTTCATAGGAAATTGTATGTGTATTCGTTCGTACACAGGGGTTTAATTGGGCCGAGACTCGTGGGTGCTCATCACCAGTAGATCGAAAATATTGCTAGATGATTACCGGAAATGTCCATACATGCTAGAAAGTGATGGCTGTCCAGTGGTACAGTGGTAGCGTGCCTACTTCTTACCCGGAGAGCCGGGTTCCGGTTCCCAGCCAAGTCAGGGATTTTTACCTTTATGTGGGGGCTAGTTCGAGGTCCACTAAGCCTGCGTGATTGCAGTTGAGAAGCTATTGACGGTGAGATAGCGGACTCGGTCTAAAAAGCCAAGAATAATGGTCGTGCCAACCACACGTCACCTTGTAAGCTGCAGACCTCCCGGTTAAACAGCGGTAGCTTGGCAGGCCAATGACCTTGGGAGCTTTTGCGCCATAGAGTTAGATTTGGTAAGAAAGTGTACTGATGTGAACTCTCCGGTACTATAAATATTTAGGTTTTTCTCATTTATTGGTATAGATTTTGCTCTATAGTCCTGGACACCCCTGATATTTTGTGTTTCCTGTAGTATTCTCGCTTATACCAGAGAGACATTTATGTCTCAGCACAGATGGTTCATGTTGCGAACGACATGTTTGATTCATCAACTCTGATTGAACCTATTAATGATAAACAATTATACAGAAGTGTGGTAGTCTGAATTCTGACAATTTAGGGAAATAAGTGTATAATAATCTTAGTAATCACTTAAATGTGGTGGATCATTCTGAATGGTCACAAATCTTGTATGCATGCATTAAGCATCTTTAGTTTGAGGAGTGTCTGATCAAAAAGTACTATTTCCACCTTAGGAAAGTTGTGGAGAAACGCAAGGAAACGTATAGTACAACACACATGCAACAAACCCATGATTTACATATTTCTGGTGTGGATTGCTCATGGTATTCGATAGTATTCAATTAATTCAGTATATTTGGACAAATTACGAAAACAATTTTTGAATTGGAAATAGCACCTTTTGAACAGACACTTCTCGTTTGTATCTCTTATGCCAAGTCACCATTAGACTGGAGTTTTAAGACACTTCCTGGATGCAGAGAGTTAGATTTGAACCCTCATAAGGGTGAGTGTACCTCGTTCCATCCCACGCAATCAGACCTAAATCATCCTCGACAGAGACCCGTGAATTAAACACGGGCTAATGAAATGAGAACTAATATAGGCTACCTATATGACAACAATACGACAAGTGAGAACAAGACAATGCGGGGAAAGGATAATATTTTTATTTTCAATGACGACTAAAATGTTCTGAAAAATGAATCAGGAAGGAATATAGTCTGTTTTTAAAGTGAAACAAATGAGCAGCCAAATTCTAGGCAGGGTGCAGTGGAGCACATTCTAAAGTTGAGTGGTTTGGAGTTAGCGCGTTCAATGGTTTGATTTACTTCTAGTTCTACCACTCTCTCCCCATACAATTATTAATGTAGCAATATAAAGCATTCAAAATCTCATAAAAACTGTGTCTACCGTAATCCAAGAAATTACAGAACATATTTTCGAGCATACATCAAAATAGCAACATAACAATGTTATTAGTTTAACGTACCCTCAACTGCTACAGACATTAAGAGAAGAGACATCAGGATGTTGAAATTTAATCTCACAGGAGGTTTTCAATGTGCCGGAAACTAATGACACGGAGATGTTGCATTCAAACATCCTCAAATATCACTGAGTACAGCCGTATTTGTACCCACAATCATGGGAACAGAGAAACAACTATTATTCAATCATCTACATTTAGGGTTTTCGCCCAGGTGGCAGACATACTCTGTATCAATTGTTTACCTGGATTTTTTGAAGTACACTGACTGACAGAGCAAATGCAACACCAAGAAGGAGTGGTCAGAACTTTATGCCAATTGCAGGGTAGACTGACGTCACTGAGGTATGCTCATGATGTGAAATGCGCCGCTGTGCTGCGCACGTAGCGAACGATAAATGGGACACGGCGTTGGCGAATGGCCCACTTTGTACCGTGATTTCTCAGCCGACAGTCATTGTAGAACGTGTTGTCGTGTGCCACAGGACACGTGTATAGCTAAGATTGCCAGGCCGCCGTCAACGGAGGCATTTCCAGCAGACAGACGACTTTACGAGGGGTATGGTGATCGGGCTGAGAAGGGCAGGTTGGTCGCTTCGTCAAATCGCAGCCGATACCCATAGGGATGTGTCCACGGTGCAGCGCCTGTGGCGAAGATGGTTGGCGCAGGGACATGTGGCACGTGCGAGGGGTCCAGGCGCAGCCGGAGTGACGTCAGCACGCGAGGATTGGCGCACCCGCCGCCAAGCGGTGGCAGCCCCGCACGCCACGTCAACCGCCATTCTTCAGCATGTGCAAAACACCCTGGCTGTTCCAATATCGACCAGAACAATTTCCCGTCGATTGGTTGAAGGAGGCCTGCACTCCCGGCGTCCGCTCAGAAGACTACCATTAACTCCACAGCATAGACGTGCACGCCTGGCATGGTGCCGGGCTAGAGCGACTTGGATGAGGGAATGGCGGAACGTCGTGTTCTCCGATGAGTCACGCTTCTGTTCTGTCAGTGATAGTCACCGCAGACGAGTGTGGCGTCGGCGTGGAGAAAGGTCAAATCCGGCAGTAACTGTGGAGCGCCCTACCGCTAGACAACGCGGCATCATGGTTTGGGGCGCTATTGCGTATGATTCCACGTCACCTCTAGTGCGTATTCAAGGCACTTTAAATGCCCACCGCTACGTGCAGCATGTGCTGCGGCCGGTGGCACTCCCGTACCTTCAGGGGCTGCCCAATGTCCTGTTTCAGCAGGATAATGCCCGCCCACACACTGCTCGCATCTCCCAACAGGCTCTACGAGGTGTACAGATGCTTCCGTGGCCAGCGTACTCTCCGGATCTCTCACCAATCGAACACGTGTGGGATCTCATTGGACGCCGTTTGCAAACTCTGCCCCACCCTCGTACGGACGACCAACTGTGGCAAATGGTTGACAGAGAATGGAGAACCATCCCTCAGGACACCATCCGCACTCTTATTGACTCTGTACCTCGACGTGTTTCTGCGTGCATCGCCGCTCGCGGTGGTCCTACATCCTACTGAGTCGATGCCGTGCGCATTGTGTAACCTGCATATCAGTTTGAAATAAACATCAATTATTCGTCCGTGTCTTCTCTGTTTTTTCCCCAACTTTCATCCCTTTCGAACCACTCCTTCTTGGTGTTGCATTTGCTCTGTCAGTCAGTGTATTTTCAGCGAAATAGGAAATTTGCCGAACATTTCCCTTGATAACTTATTCCAATCCCCTATTCCTCGTCCTGTTCAATTTGCCCACTCCGTCCCCTTGAATTCCATCTTTATCTTCATATTATGTTCTTTCCTACTTTTGAAAACTCCACTCAAGCTTATTCTTCTACTTATGTCATTCCACGGCAACTTTCCACTGACAGCTCGAAACATAACCACATACTCGAGCATCTCTTCTCCTTACACCCAAGTCTTCCGAGCCCAAACTTTGCAACAATTTCTTAACACTACTCCTTTGTCGGAAACGACCCAGAACAAATCGCGCTGCTTTCCTTTGAATTTTTTCCGGTCCTCGTATCAAGTAGTCCTGGTGAGGGTCCCATACACTGGAGCCATGCACTAACAGCAATTACTGCACCAATGAGATTGACAGTTAAAGTCATTATTCAGAGAGTAACCTCATGTGACTGAAGTTCATTATGTCTCTAGCCCCCATATATCGTAAATCTACTAGGGCGATTCATGCTTCTTACACAGTTCTGCAATATGATTACTACAACTGAATCATATAGCGAGAAGACTATCTACATACGGAGCAATCACTGACAAATATTTACCACCATTCTTGAATTATTGTCACAAAACCTGTAAATTATTCATAACTATCTGGTCATAATGCCTTACTTTCACACATGAAGGAAAATCTCTGTTTTGTGGTTGTTGCTTTAAATGGCATTCAAGAAGGAAGTTAATTTTGTGTGGCTATTGCTAGTCTGGCGCAGCCCTCGTAAAGCAGACACTCCGGTAAGGATGGGCAGCATCTGGCGTGTGAGAAATTGCATGTTATTCTGGTGGAGGATAGTGTTTCATATGGTGAATGAGTTACAGCGATGGTGAGGACAGCACAAACACCCAGTCCCCGAGCCTAAGGAATTAAAAATTTAGGAGTAAAATCTCCGACTCGGCCGAATGCCGCTACGTTGACCATTTAGCCAAGGAGCAGGACAAGAAGAAAGCGTATGAAATGAATGTAAGTTTAGGAAATTTCAAGTATTAAGCTAAATTTCATACATTTTCTATTGAGTTCTGCATGGCATGGCATTTCTCTTGATTCATACCCAATGTGGGTCTCTCATGTTATTCCAATGGCAGATAACATCCCATAATTCCAAAAATTCACATGCTTACATTTGAAAAGCTTTAATGTACTTAATTTTAATCCCTAGCCCAAGGAATTAGGCGCTGTCTAACCGATGCGGTAAAGTCGTGCTGGCCGAAGGACGTAGATTCGATTCCTTGTCAGGAAATCGAAAATTTAGGATCAAACATTCCACTTTTGGAGAGGAACGTAATCTGAGTTTTACTCAACTTACACCAAAAATAAATACCAGGCTAATTCCTGAGGGAAAAGGCTACCAGACGTAGAGTTAACCACTCTATCCTACTTAGTGTCGAGGTTACGAATTTGGAAGACTTTACTTTCCATACCTGAATTGTGTGACTATTACAGGCTCCGGATGAATCTAACTTTACTTCTACAAAACCTCGGTACTTCTCAGAGTGAGCCGGGTGTGAGAATAGAGGAAGTTTGTAGCAGGCATTATGATAACTCTTGGGTTCTACACAGACTTGGAGTCATTTTCAATGTACGTTCTTTTCAATATGGAATGGGATGATAAGGAAATGGGTGGAGCAATCTAGCAACTGAATGCTTCAATGTCAGTAATTATGGACGTAAAGGTTTCCTCACTTCCTCGATTTTCAACAATTTCATGGCTCACTCCTTTCTTTGGATGATACCGTAATTCTTCCCCGTGGAGTTGATTCTTCACGTTCCTTGAAAATCATTTTGCTTTGTGCCTTAAAATAGTAATCATCTTAGCGGCCTTTTTTATAGCACACAAAGAACTAAAATTTCACTAAGCCACAAATCTCGCCCTTAAGTAAAATTTCCAGGTTCAGAGTCATTTTCGCTGAATAAATGTATGACTAAGTAAAGCGACATTCACTGTAACACCCGTAAATGAAAACTCTCATCATTAAACCTGTGTGTCCAGAGGTCAGGGCACGTTATTCCTGTCTTATTATCTTCGTATGAAACGAAGATCTGGTCCACGAAAAGAAGTATATTGTTAATAAAGCTTCGTCCAGAGAGTAATGACATTGAACTCACTAGGTACGTGTGTATTCTTTGAATGTGAATCCTTTTTTGATGGCCTGTGCTATTTTTGTACATGAACTAGTACGTGCAAGCAGATAACAATGTAACGGGCATCCGTCGCATTTTTGTCAAATCTATGACACCGCCAGGTTATGGAAGACTATTCTTCCTCTAAATTTTCTATGCAAACTTCAAGTAAACACAGCATAGAATGAGATAATAAATGTATACATACATAGGCCTACATGATGAAACCGTTCAATACCATGTTAATAGATATGTCGGGAAGCCTAGTAAGCTATAGGCTATATGCCGTTTTCCGCATCAATTTGCGAAGTATTTCGTTGTAAATAACATTTTATGCCTTGTCCGGGATAAGCACGACACTGGGCGAGTTCAAAAGTTGGAACTGTAATTACTCTTAAGCAGAGAGCTAAGCTACCCTCTCTATCGTGCAAAAGAGATGACGAGATGACGCGAGGCTTAGGAAACTGCTTGTGTCAGAAGTCGTGGCTGATTTACAGAGATTCAACCTAAGAACTGTATATTACTATCACTTCCCTGCCTATTTCGTAGATACCAACCAAAATATTTAGTGGGCTCACCATTTTTACCGTTTTTGGGGTTTGGATGTTGCTTGTGCCGGTTCAGTGAGTAGTGTTCACGTCGAGCGTGGTTATTTGGTATAAGTTGTTGTTGTTGATTCAATTTGTGTTGATGAAATTGATAAATTGCTTGAGTGAATGTTACTAGTTATTAAATGAGACATGCCTGGTAAGTGTAGAGTCTGAAAAGCATCTATTTTGTTTCATATCCATGATGGAGTCTCGCCCCTTGCCATTTCTTCGTATGCTGAGAAAGCTGGAGTGAATTTATGAAGCGCAAATTCGCGGTAGGAAGTCATCCGGAACTACCCAGGGTGACGTAGACTTACATTACGAAATTTCTCATATACTTATTTCCATTCCTGAAATGTCAGTAGCGGAGATTGGTGAGTCTGTCTTACTTATAAGTGATGCATTAGATGAAATTAATGAATTAGCAGATGCTTTTTAAACCTCTCAACTTTCTGAACGTCAAGTACAGAGACAAATCGCTTGTGTAACACATTACACGAATCGTCTCCAGGATCTGTTTACATTGAAATTGGCTCGGCCTACCTTGAATAAATGCACTGTTCTGCTAACTAAGCCTGTCACTAGTTCAGCAGATTTGAATGCCATTCATCCAAACTGTTAAATTGAGGAATATTAATATTAATTCTGATCCTCAAGATAGTCATGATTCCAATACTTCATCTAATCTTGAATTAAACCAACCAATTTCCAATTCTCTCTTTGGTAATCAGTCTCTAGCGCCTCTCTATGATCAACCTATATTCCTGGTAGATAATCCTGGGATGCTATGTTGCGATAATGCAAATCCTGTTAATGAATTGCATAAATGGGTTAATAAGTTATCAATAGATGCAATTGATGATACGGTCTCCTTTTTAATGTTACTAGTGGAAGTGAAGGAAACTGCAAATTGCTTTCACTTGAACTCTTCTATTATTTTCCGCACCTTGTTTTCGCATAGCGTTGTTAATCTCGAGGCTGAAATTTTATTGGATCAATTTCATGACGCTATCTTAAGAAAAAATATCCCTTTTTTTGCTCGGGGCTTTACGTCGCACCGACACAGATAGGTCTTATAGCGACGATGGGATAGGAAAGGCCTAGGAGTTGGAAGGAAGCGGCGTGGCCTTAATTAAGGTACAGCCCCAGCATTTGCCTGGTGTGAAAATGGGAAACCACGGAAAACCATTTTCAGGGCTGCCGATAGTGGGATTCGAACCTACTATCTCCCGGATGCAAGCTCACAGCCGCGCGCCTCTACTCGCACGGCCAACTCGCCCGGTAATATCCCTTTTAAAGCACTTAAAGACATAACGGCAAAACATTGTTTTCGAGTTTAATTGTATTCTGAAAGTCTCTTTAACTATGTCTGTGATTGTAGGTTTTATTGCAATGTATTTAGACTATCTATTGATGAGGCAAATGTGGTCGACAGTATAATGAGTGGAATATCGCCTGAGTACCGCTCGTACTTATCTTTTCGAAAATGTCCTGAAACATTTAACGATTTGAAAGTTGCATGTATTAAAGCTGAAGAGGCTAAGCATAGTGATAGTTGTAGGCCAGTTAATGAACTCCCTCTGATAGGTCCTACTTCTGCACATCCTTCGGGTCTGATTGCCTATAATCCCGAGTTATTTCAAAAAATGTTTTGCTTGTGGATCATTCAAGAAACAAATGCCCATTCGTGAAAAAATACGTTCTTCTACTGGTAACAATCATAACCCCAATTTCGGTCTGGTACTTACCCTTTACATTATTACCCTCCTCCCTCAAATAACTTCAATCAGAGTAACACTAATTAACGCGTTTCACTACTAGAATCTACTGGTGATGGACACCCGTGTGTGAATAATTTGGTTAAATGTGACGAAAACAACTATTTCAGTGATAACAATGTAGTTTGGTTATTTCGGGAATCGTGCATACTAAAATTCCCATTATTCCTGTAGAAATCAATAAAGAACCCGCATTTGCGCTGGTGGATTCCGCCAGTGATACCTCTGCTTTTGGTTGGTCTTGATTTTCTAAATATAAATCTATTTGTAAACTTCCTGAGATTGTACCGGTGTCAACTGCATTTCATGCCGCTTACGGCTGTACCTTGTATGTTAAGGGTTCTGTTAAAGTCAAATTTCGTATCAATCGTTTCACCTGCAAGTTTAATTTTATTGTAGCTGATGGCTTATCCCATGATCTCATTCTTGGTTATGACTTTGCTGTTCACGTAGGGTTAATTCTTGATGTCCATAACCGTTGCCTGTCCTTTACATTTTGCCCTAACTATACTTTCCCTTTGTTAGTAATCTTCCTTGTTCTGCTAAATATCTTTGTGCTGTTGATGCTCGTGACCAAGTTGCTGAGGAAAAAAGTGAACTGAATCATTCGACAACCGAACAAGCTCAACAGATACATCAATTACGCAATGAATTCCCTGAAGTATTTACTGATAAACTGAGTGTAACTAATGTGCTTGATATAAAATGTACATAAGTGACAGTATTCCTGTTCGTTTACCTCCGTATCGTATTTCTCCTCCGCGTACGAAGGTTCGTAAGCGAAATTATAGATAAGATGCTCGAGGATGGAATAGTCAGGCCTTCTGCATATGCATGCCCCATCTTCCATGTTCATAAGCCTCAAAGTAGCTTTCGGCTCGTTGTTGATTACAGGGGTCTCAATAAGAAGATTATCCCACAATGTATTCCTTTGCCTGATTTGTATACTTGCTTTTCAATTTTCTATGGTGCTTAGTACTATTCGATGTTTGATCTCAATCAAGCGTATCACCAAATTCCTCTGGCTGAAGAGAGTAAATATTTAACTGCCTTTACCACTGACTGAAACTTGTATGAGTATGAAAGGTTTCCGTTCGTTCTTAGCACGGGCGCAGCTGTACTCACCAGACTACTAGATTCCAATCTATCTAATATTAAATTTAAGTTTGTGTATAACTATCGTGATGATGAGATATGCATCCCTCTCATATTAGGAAAGTTTTTCGTCGCTTTAAGCAAGCTGGTCTTATTGAAACTTCTATGTTTTCATTTGCACAACTGAAAACATCCTTCCTATGGCACATCGTATCACCTAATGGTGTAGCTGTGGACCAGAGTAGAAGGCAGGTCATTTATTATTTTGCTCCGCCCAAGGATCAGAAGGGAATAGCCCGCTTTCTTTGTATGGCGAATTTTTTTCACAAATGCATTCTTAGTTTTGCCCAAATAGCTGCTCCTCTTAATGCTCTTCGGCGTAAGGATGGTAAATTTGACTGGAAAGAACCTCATAAAATTTATTTTGAAAAAATTAAAACTGCTCTGGCAAATGCGCCTGTTTTGGCAATCCCGAACTTCTTAAAACATTTTATTATCCAAAGAGATGCTTCTGGTTCAGCCGTTCTTATCCAAGAAGATGAATTAGGTAGGCGACCCATCGCTCTTCGGCGTAAGGATGGTAAATTTGACTGGAAAGAACCTCATAAAATTTATTTTTAAAAACTTAAAACTGCTCTGGCAAATGCGCCTGTTTTGGCAATCCCGAACTTCTTAAAACCTTTTATTATCCAAAGAGATGCTTCTGGTTCAGCCGTTCTTATCCAAGAAGATGAATTAGGTAGGCGACCCATCGCTTATGCCTCACGTACCTTGAATTCTGATGAGATGAAATATTCCATATACGTGGTTGAATGTTTAGCCGTTATTTTTGCTCTTGAGAAGTTTCGCATGCATGTCGAGCACTCTAAATTTCTTCTTGAAACTGATAACATAGCTCTTAGTTGGGTACTGAATATAACTAAACGTACGGGTTGGGCAATCCGCATCTCTGCTTTCAATTTTTAAGTTCGCCACATTCGTGGTACTGAACATGTTGTAGCTGAGGGACTGAGCAGGATGTTCGGAGATAAATTACCTGACCGTTCTGACTTCGATGCTAGTAACATTCCTAACCATTCTACATACCATTCCAATTGTATTAATGCTATCTTAAACGACTACCCATTTCTCTTCCATGACATTTAAAAATTGCAATCTAATGATCCAGAAATATGTGTCATTGTTAAACAACTAGAGGGCGGAAATGTTGTTAAATCGTATGAACTCATTAATAATGCTCTGTGTTGCAAGCTAGGAATGACAAAAATATATAAGATTGTGTGTCCAGAAGTTCTGATTCCTAAAATATTTAAGTATTACCATGACTCTCCACTTGGAGGACATTTAGGTGTTTATAAAACTCCAGAAAAGTAGGAATCACTTCATTAGAAAGTATACGGATTTTCACATGAGGGAAATGGTCAATTTTTGTAGACTGTGTAGTATAAGTAAACCTAGTATGAATACCCATGTTGCTTTCTTGTCTTCTTCTCACCCTACTAAACGTATGGAGAGACTATTCATTTATTATGTGGGAGCCTTCCCCTTAAGCTCTAAAGGAAATCGATTTGCACTTGTTTGTGTTGACGGTTTCGCCCGTGTTACATGGATTTTCCCGACGAGAAAGATCGATGCTCGGACCACTACATCTTGTTTCAATTCTATCTTTTCTATACTTGGTCCTCCTAACTTTATTGTATCTGATAATGCTGAATCATTTGCTTGTAATTTGTTTAGGAAATTTTGCTTTGATTTATCTATATCTCGTGTTACCACCACACCTTATTATCCAAACCCCAGGTTTGCTGAAATAATTAACCGTAACTTACGTGCTGCATTCATTGCATACCATCATAACCAGCAATCTAAATGGGATTCCTGCATTCATTGGCTTTTTTATGCATTAAATTCTTCTGTTCATGAATCACATGGGCAAACTTCCTTGTCCATAATGCTTTGGTTTACTACTTTTCCCCATTTTTAATGTGTTTGACATTGATTCTTTTCTTCCTGGCAATCCAGATCCGGAGGAGATTCTCCAACTGTGGGACAGATCGAGAGCTAAACAGGTAGTTTCCTACGATAACATGCAAAAGAAATATGATAAAGGTCGCAGACCTACCAATCTATCAGTTGGTGACACTGTTCTTGTTAAGTCTTACCCTAGTAGTGAGGCTATATATAAATTTTCTGCGAAATTAGCTGCTCGTTATCATGTTCTTTGTACAGTGTTAGAATTTTTAACTCCAGTATCCTTGTTAGTTAATGACCCTGTTTCCAAACGCATTAGACGAGTACACTTGAGTCAAATCAAGCCTATTTATACACCAAAATTTTGTCAAACTTAATTAATAATCATGTAAATTGTATTTCTTCCTAACATTACAATTATTAATTCAGTTCAAAATGAGGTAACTTGTCCATATACTAGGTGTAATGTCACTGACTGATATCTGCGATAATCCTTATATGAATCATATGTGTTATTAAACATCAAGAAATATCGAACCCCTTGCCTACAAATTATTAAGGGTATTCTGCTCTGAACATTATCGGGTGCTGCTTCACTTTGCCTGTACCAGTGATTTTAGTCATGAGGCATGTCATGCCACCACGTGATTAATGCGTGTGTGTGTGTTGCGGTCTACAACATTATTTGTGATATTCTTGGATATGTTCTGTGCTTATCCATTTTTCTGTTGCTGATATTTTCGCGCGATTATCAATCTATGCAACTACTATACGGGGAGCAAGAATGTTAAAATCTTATGATTGTTTACTGCACTCTGTACTGGTGTGATTACACTCCTACGTTATGTACCGTCAACCTGTGTGGTGAGTGATGTGACGATGGACACATTGACATCCCCTTCTTGTCACCTAACGTGTTTGTCTCCTGGTAAATTGTGAAGATATGGTTTTCGTTAACCAACTAAAACCACTCCATGTTAATTCCACTTGATAAAATTTTGGACTTGTACAGTATATCCTGTGATTGATATCATGATTATTTGGACATACGACAAAATTGTACAGTATAACCTCGCATCCAATGTTTTGAATTTTTCGCTACACCTGTGTTCTGTTTTCAAGAGGGGAGAATACTATAACATGGATAAATAAAACTCTACTTCTTGGAGCATATTTAACCTGTGTATTGGGATATTATTTCCGTTTAACTATCCATTGTTTGGTACGCCTGTTTAATGATATATTATACTGAAACAGGAACGCCCGTACTTCAGTTTATCGGAGAGCATGAGGAACGACAAGGCGTGTACGGCCCATGCTAAGAGAGTGAGAGAGAAGGGTAGTGAAAAAAAATTTCATGATTAAGTGGATCCTTCAGTTTATTCAATAGATATGCAAAGAATTATGTCACCTTTTACAGCTGAATCGTGGAGTTGTCCCTGTAGGCGTGGAGAGGACGTCGTCCTGCGGCGGCTGCGTCGTCTTGAGGTCGGCGTCGGCGTTGCCTTCCGTCGTTGGTGTTTTCTCTGTATTAGTGTTGATGACTCGAACCTGAGGCAGGAACGGGGAAATGTGGAGCTTCCACATTGGACGTCATGGGACACTGGTGTGACACTTCTCTAAGGCGAAGCACGCCGAAATAGTTCCCACAGTCAATGATATTGAACGCACTTTAGCAGCAAGGATAAAGTTAGAGTCACAGTTCCACGAGGATAAGATGGAAGGAATTATCGTATTTGGAATAATAAACAAACGAAAACAATCTAGGACCTTCCGAGGTGCAGTGATTAAGCACTTCATAAAGAAAATTAAATTTACCGGGTACAGTCTCTGCACTGTACTCCATGAGCACAATACACATGTTGAAATAAATGACAGTCCAAGTTCTATTACGTCGTAATTTTTAGAAGATCATACGTGATTCTGAACAGGTTATGATGGGAATTGGCATGGTTCCCCGGAAAGAAATCACGATACTGCATTCCACTGTCTTTAAGAGGGAATGTTGGCACAGTTTATTATGAACACAGTTCAACGGATAGACACAGTCTTTAAATTAAATGAAGGTCGGCACAGTCTATGCTAGAAACACTGTCGCTGTTTTCACACAGTCTTTAAATGAAATCAAAGTTGGCTAGAACCACTATCGCTGTTTTCACACAGTCTTTAAATGAAATCGAGGTTGGCACAATTTATGCTAAAAACACAGTCTTTAAATGAAATCAAGGCTGGCTAGAAACACTATCGCTGTTTTCACACAGTCTTTAAATGAAATTGAGGTTGGCACAGTTTATGCTAGAAACACAGTCTTTAAATGAAATCAAGGCTGGCTAGAAACACTATCGCTGTTTTCACACAGTCTTTAAATGAAATAGAGGTTGGCACAGTTTATGCTAGAAACACAGTCTTTAAATGAAATCAAGGCTGGCTAGAAACACTATCGCTGTTTTCACACAGTCTTTAAATGAAATTGAGGTTGGCACAGTTTATGCTAGAAACACAGTCTTTAAATGAAATCAAGGCTGGCTAGAAACACTATCGCTGTTTTCACACAGTCTTTAAATGAAATTGAGGTTGGCACAGTTTATGCTAGAAACACAGTCTTTAAATGAAATCAAGGCTGGCTAGAAACACTATCGCTGTTTTCACACAGTCTTTAAATGAAATTGAGGTTGGCACAGTTTATGCTAGAAACACAGTCTTTAAATGAAATCAAGGCTGGCTAGAAACACTATCGCTGTTTTCACACAGTCTTTAAATGAAATTGAGGTTGGCACAGTTTATGCTAGAAACACAGTCTTTAAATGAAATCAAGGCTGGCTAGAAACACTATCGCTGTTTTCACACAGTCTTTAAATGAAATTGAGGTTGGCACAGTTTATGCTAGAAACACAGTCTTTAAATGAAATCAAGGCTGGCTAGAAACACTATCGCTGTTTTCACACAGTCTTTAAATGAAATTGAGGTTGGCACAGTTTATGCTAGAAACACAGTCTTTAAATGAAATCAAGGCTGGCTAGAAACACTATCGCTGTTTTCACACAGTCTTTAAATGAAATTGAGGTTGGCACAGTTTATGCTAGAAACACAGTCTTTAAATGAAATCAAGGCTGGCTAGAAACACTATCGCTGTTTTCACACAGTCTTTAAATGAAATTGAGGTTGGCACAGTTTATGCTAGAAACACAGTCTTTAAATGAAATCAAGGCTGGCTAGAAACACTATCGCTGTTTTCACACAGTCTTTAAATGAAATTGAGGTTGGCACAGTTTATGCTAGAAACACAGTCTTTAAATGAAATCAAGGCTGGCTAGAAACACTATCGCTGTTTTCACACAGTCTTTAAATGAAATTGAGGTTGGCACAGTTTATGCTAGAAACACAGTCTTTAAATGAAATCAAGGCTGGCTAGAAACACTATCGCTGTTTTCACACAGTCTTTAAATGAAATTGAGGTTGGCACAGTTTATGCGAGAACACAGTCTTTAAATGAAATCAAGCCCACGGAGAGAGCTTTTAACACGAACGTTCTGAACTCAAGTATACAGCCGGACCGAGTGACGAATTATGTCGCGACGTGCTTACTTGCACACACTCACTGAACTCACGGCTTACTGCCGACTTCCCTCACTCTCTGCCTACAGCACACTGCAGCTGCACACATTCTGCTTTACCCCAGGCTGGCGACTCGCTTATATTGCCGAAGGCCGGTGGGCGTGGCTACACATGTGGGCCCCAAGAAAATGTTATATCTTGGCCATCTTCACACCGATTGGCACGAAATTTCGGCTAGCAGCGTTCATTATTCCTGCCTGCAAGGTGACGTTATTGAAATATTGAGATTATATTTCGTTCATGCAGCAATGCTATGGAACACGAAGGAACCTTCTGCGTGACGTCGCTTGTCCTTGGCCGGTGTTCTAGAACATCGTGAGCTTGCTTGCAGTTCCCACTATGCCTGTGCGCTCGGCGCAAGTTTTAAATGCTTACGGCCGGGTGTTAGCGAGCTCCTCTTAATAAAAGAATGAAACGTGAATGCTCGTAGGGCGTTCCGGTTTCATCTCCCCCCCTGCTCGGGAAAAAGAAAATTGCTGGGCGATTTTCTTTTTGCTCATCTCCTAGTAAAGTATTTCTTGAGATTGGCTGAGTTGAAGATTCCCTCAATGTCGCTATCTGCCCTTCCTACTTCGTAGGCACCATTATCTAGTGCGGTAAGCATCCTGAAGGGTCCTATGAATAAGGGACAAAATTTGGCGTAAATTCCCTGGTCGGGGTGCGAAACTGCAGGCTTGCGTATTAATACTAGGTCATCCACTTGTAAGGGTTGTCGAAACTTGTGATGTCGTAACTTCTTTTCTCGGATTTGAGCAGCATGTCGTAATTGCCGAAGTGCCTTGGTAATGCGAGCTTGTTGGCTCACCGCTGCATCAGGTTGATCAGGCAAAACTCGATCCCAAGGTCTGTCAGGAGTGAGGCCTTTATGTACACTCAAAGGGATGTCCTGAATAGACTCATGCATGGTGGTATTGACGATCCTTTGCATAATGGGCAGAACTTCAACCCACTTCCAATGCTGTTGTCCGCAATACAATCTACAGAATCTGGCAATTTCTCGCATAACCCGTTCGGCTGGGTTGGCTTCCGGGTGTCGGATGGAGTTCATGATATGCCTTATCTCAAGTTCTTCCAGTGCAACTTGGAATTCCATGGAGGTAAACTGACTTCCATGGTCTGTTAAGAGAAATTCCGGCTTGCCCATCTCGGGAATAATGTTTCGACGAATCCTGCGGAGAATGTTCCCGGTTTTTGCCTTCTGAATTGGAAGCAACATAGTGTATTTAGAAAATGCATCTATGGTGACAACAATGTATCTGTTGGCACGTAACGCCTTGGGCAAAGGTCCATATAGGTCCATTGCGAAGATCTGGCCAGGTTTTTCAGGTATTAAAAGTCGTGGATATTCCCGGAGGAGCCTGTTATTGGGCTTGATCCTTTGACAAATATCACAAGTCCTAATGGTGTTACGGATGTCACGGCGTAAGTATTCCCACGTAAACCTTTCTCTAATCAGGTTTAGGACCTTGTCCGTACCGGCGTGTCCAGAAATGGAATGGCAATGCCATATAATAGCAGTCCTTATTCGAGGAGGGGCATAAATACGATCTGTTGTTCTAGCGAGGTCGACGTACTTGTGAAGTAGGCCATCATGGTAGCAAAAATTTTGAGCTATCCTAGATATACGAGGATACTCGTCGTCGTCTTGAGGGATAAATCCTTTAAAAAACGAATCAGCTCATGGCTTTGAGGATCTCTTCCTTGGGCTTGCGCTAGATACCTTAGTCGTCGCAAGAACTCTTCATCTTCATCATTCATGACTTCAATCGCATGGATCGAAACCTCATCTGTCGGATTCCGACTTAATGCGTCGGCTAGGATATTTTTCCTTCCGGGCCTGTGAACAACAGTGATATCAAATTGCTGTATAAACAGCGCCCATCGGGTTATCCGTTCGCTTGTAATGTCTGACTTGAGAATAAATGTCAGCGCTTGATGATCTGTGCAAATAATCACCGGATATCCAAAGATTATTTTCTTCCAGTAAATGAGAGAATGTACTACGGCAAGGGCTTCTAACTCTGTTATCGTATAAGCCTTTTCATGGGGTCTCAACTTGCGGCTCATGAACGAGAGAAAGATGCGAACTTCAGGTTCCCTTGGATCAATTTGGAAAAGAGCTGCACCGATCCCTATGCGGCTGGCGTCACATTCAATATAAAAGGGTAGCTCGTAATTAGGATAGGCCAGTTGAACATTGTCTTTCAACATCTGTTTGGTCGCCACAAATGCTTTATCGCAGACATCAGTCCACTTCCACCTGTTGTTCTTCCTCAATAACTGCTGCAGAGGTGCTACCGTTTCAGTAAAATTAGGGCAATGCTGCGCGAAGAACTGGCAGAGGCCTAAGAATTGCCTGATGTGTTTCATTCTTGTGGGTTTGGGAAATTCTAGAATACATTGAATCTTAGCCGGATTGGGCTTGATCCCATTCCCTCCAATAAGATGGCATAAAAACAAAATTTCAGTTTTGAAAAACTGGCTTTTCTTGGCGTTAATTTTAAAGTTCTTGGTCTGTAATTCCTCCAACACCTTATGAACATCTCGTACATGTTGTTCCAGGGACTCGGACGCAATGATGATATAGTCCACATAAATGGTGGTGATTGCCTTAACTTCATCGGAGAGTTGTTCCTCTAAGGCTCTGATAAGAACTGCACCAGAGTTCTTAATGCCAAAAGGGAGTCTGTTAAAGGCATAAGTGACATTATCAAAGATGAATCCGGTAAATTTCCGACTATCTTCATCCAATAAAATGTGAAAATATGAAGAAGCCATGTCCATAGCAGAATATACTTTCATGTTATGAAATCTCCTAATTACATCCCGGAGTAGGGGAGGGTGGTCATATTCTAGCACCAGTCTATCATTCAAAGCCCTCGCATCGAGGCATATGCGCAGATTACTATTTGGTTTTCTTACTATAGCCAGAGGATTAATGTAAGGTGTGACACATTTTGATATGATTCCATCATTCTCCATCTGTTTAATGATGACCCGAGCTTCTTCCAAGTACTTCATGGGTATCGGATAAGGCCGTTTCTTATAAGGTGAAGTGTCAGTAACATCTAAGTGGTGCTTGAAACCCTTAATGACTCCAGGTTTCTCGGAAAATACATCTGGAAACTTCTTGAAAAGCTCTTGGATTGCCTTTGTTACTTCATCATCATCGTAATCTGGGCTTTCAGCTACATTGGCGTAAAGCGTGAAGTTGTAGTGGTCCTCGTTCAACTCATCATCGATAATGGACGCCATCTGGTCCTCTACGGGCCCCACTTCCTCGGGTGGCCCCTCTTCGTGGACGCTTTCTTCGACAGGCGGAGCCTCGCTCATCTTGCCTTCTACTATGTCCACCGGGGTCTCACATTCCTGATTCTTCACGTCATTATAAGTAACCAACTGTAGCCCTACAGATTCGACGTGGAAAAATTTAATCACATTAGCGGGATAATCAATGATTCCCCCATGTTGAATGAGAAAGTCTGATCCAAGGATTAAGTCAAATTTCATTTGCGTCAAAATCAAAAATAGATGTTGGAACTTAACACCACCAATTTCTAACTCAAGAAACGCTTGGAATTTGCATTTAATAGCTTTGTCAGGAACTATGCCTTTAACCTTAACTTGAGCAACCGGCAAGATGGAGATGTAGGTCGTCTCCTGCGCCACATCTATTAATTTCTGCGAAATTAGTGAGGCTTGCGATCCTGAGTCTACTAAAGAGTGGACAATCATATTGCCTAACTTAATGATAATGATCGGTAAGCCGCGTTGTATCTGAGGCTGTCGTGGTGTTGAATCCTCATATAGTAAATCTGCATCCTCTAAATGCCAATGGTTAATGAGTGCGCTACATACTACTTCTCCTCCCTCCGGGTTTTCAGGCAATCTCTTTATTGCTTCGTCAAAGTTTTTTTTGGTACCCGTAGCTCTTGGATCCATTTCCGTTCTCTCATTTCTTCTCTGCATCTCTGCCTGGTATTCCAAAGAAGCTGCTCCAGGTAAGCCCTCTTCCCTGTTCTTATTCCTTATATATTCCGTAGTCTCTCTCCAACGTTTCTCTAATTCTTCCCGCTGGGAGTTCCTATTATCATTGGGTTGGTTAGCTGCCTGTCTCCATGAAGGTCCAGGTTGAAACTTAGCCCTCCCTTCGTAGGGACGATTCCTAGATCTTCTGTACCGAAACGGAATATCTCGGCGAGTTTCTCTTTCTTCTCGCGGTTCTGGATTTACTTGAACCGGAGTCTTCATTTCCGTAAAGTTGGTTGTAGTTTCTTTGGTTCGACCTGCTTTTGCTGCGCTCTGGGTGTGCGCAGTATCGAGTCTCCTCAGGACATCATCGAGCTGCTCCAAGTCCTGGACGTTTGCTGCCACCAATATTTCCTGAACATTTGGTGGAAATTGCAGCGTTATGACCTGAATAAGTTCTTGCTCCGGCAAAGGAGGGTCGAAAACCTGCATCTTTTTAAGCTGAGATATAAGATAATCTGAATATCGCGAGGAATTAACGGATGTGTTATACTTTCTGGAGTATAATTGAAGTTTTATCAGGTGCTGAGCCTCAGCACTTCAAAATCGTCTAAGTAAGGCTTCCTTAAACTCTTCGTAAGTGTTAATACTGAATTTAAAAGCGGTAAACCACATTAACGCCTTGCCTTCTAACAATCGAGACGCTATTCGTAATCGGCGGTCGGTCTTAACGTGATTTTCTTGAAAGAACTCTTCGAGGTTGAGGAGAAACTCCTTAGCAGTATACTCTTCCTTCCCCGAAAATTTGGCTGGTTTTTCCTCAGTTATTTTGAAAACTGTGGAAACATTCATGGATTCTCCACTAGTGTTGTGAAGGCTAGATGATGAAACATCCTGTTCGATTTGCGATACTTTGCTGTTGAGAGCTTCTATACCTCCTTGGAGTTCAAGTTTTAGGGTTTTAATTTTCCCCTGTACGGAATTCTCCATTTCCTGGACCTCCTTTTCTATGTCGGTCTTGACTTCTGCTACATCGCGACAGATACGAGTAATCTGCGTGTGAGCATTATCTAACTGAGTCTTGACACGTTTATCGGCCTCCTCTTGCTGACTTTTCAGAAGAGTAATTTCGTTTCCCAACTTCATGAAATTATTTTTAACAGATTCATGAAGTTTGTCTTGAATAGAAGCGATTTTAGTTTGCGCAAGAGATAATTGAGCATGGGACTCTTGAAATTCTTCCTTTAAGCTTTCTACTTCTTTAAGGACTTCCTGAGAAGAAGACGGGAAAGCAAGTTTTAAGTCCTCCGCCACTTGTGATTTTATATCTTGCTTAATGGTTTCTAAGTCACGTGTTAATCTTTCATTTATCTCCGTAAACTTAGAATCCATTCTTTTGTTAGATTCTTTAAATCGTTTTTCAATTTCGGCACCTGCACTATTGAGCCTACGTTCCAAATTATTATTAACTTCTGCAAACTTTTGATCAACAGATTCTGTCAATTTTACAATGTTGGCATCATTAGCCTCCCTTAGTTGAGTGATATTACGATTAGTTACTTCATTAGCCTCCCTAAGTTGACCTATACTAGCCTTAGTGGCTTCCAGGGCCGCGTTAGATTATTTAAGTTGAGCTCGTAAAGTATTATTAGATTCTTTAAGTTGAGCTCCTAAAGTGTTATTAGATTCAGCAATCCTACGCCCGAGATTAGTGTTACTTTCCGTATTCCTGTCATTTAGACTGATTTTTAAAGCCTCAATGGCAGCTAGTACATTTTCCATATTAATGTCGTTATTTTCACAAACTGCAGAAAATACAATCATTCACTTCATACGTAAAATCACCATTATTGTCCATTGGTAAAGTTCAAAATCTCACCAACACAAAATATCAAACACTTGTGCATAAAATTAAATATCACCATTATTGTCCAATGGTAAAGTTCAATGTTTCACTGACATAAATATCAAAATTTTATATGAGACTGTGCATAAATATTATGCCTGAAATGTTTTACATAACAAGAGAAAGAGAAAGAAAAAAATAATCACTTGTGCCATAAACTTAATCAGAGTTCTGTGCCAAAAGTTTAAAATTTCGTCAAAGTCATTGAACTGATCTTCGTAAAATTTTAACACATTCACTGAACTGAAATTAACGTATGTACTATGCGCTTTTATTTGAATTGATAAGTTAAGATATCACTGATTTCAAAGTTAATTTTTATCACTTTACTCTCTTTAATCTGGCCCCAACGTCACGGGTGCCACTATTCACTACCTTCTCTCTGAAACAGGAACGCCCGTACTTCAGTTTATCGGAGAGCATGAGGAACGACAAGGCGTGTACGGCCCATGCTAAGAGAGTGAGAGAGAAGGGTAGTGAAAAAAAATTCATGATTAAGTGGATCCTTCAGTTTATTCAATAGATATGCAAAGAATTATGTCACCTTTTACAGCTGAATCGTGGAGTTGTCCCTGAAGGCGTGGAGAGGACGTCGCCCTGCGGCGGCTGCGTCGTCTTGCGGTCGGTGTCGGCGTTGTCTTCCGTCGTTGGTGTTTTCTCTGTATTAGTGTTGATGACTCGAACCTGAGGCAGGAACGGGGAAATGTGGAGCTTCCACATTGGACGTCATGGGACACTGGTGTGACACTTCTCTAAGGCGAAGCACGCCGAAATAGTTCCCACAGTCAATGATATTGAACGCACTTTAGCAGCAAGGATAAAGTTAGAGTCACAGTTCCACGAGGATAAGATGGAAGGAATTATCGTATTTGGAATAATAAACAAACGAAAACAATCTAGGACCTTCCGAGGTGCAGTGATTAAGCACTTCATAAAGAAAATTAAATTTACCGGGTACAGTCTCTGCACTGTACTCCATGAGCACAATACACTTGTTGAAATAAATGACAGTCCAAGTTCTATTACGTCGTAATTTTTAGAAGATCATACGTGATTCTGAACAGGTTATGATGGGAATTGGCATGGTTCCTCGGAAAGAAATCACGATACTGCATTCCACTGTCTTTAAGAGGGAATGTTGGCACAGTTTATTATGAACACAGTTCAACGGATAGACACAGTCTTTAAATTAAATGAAGGTCGGCACAGTCTATGCTAGAAACACTGTCGCTGTTTTCACACAGTCTTTAAATGAAATCAAAGCTGGCTAGAAACACTATCGCTCTTTTCACACAGTCTTTAAATGAAATCGAGGTTGGCACAGTTTATGCTAGAAACACAGTCTTTAAATGAAATCAAGGCTGGCTAGAAACACTATCGCTGTTTTCACACAGTCTTTAAATGAAATTGAGGTTGGCACAGTTTATGCTAGAAACACAGTCTTTAAATGAAATCAAGGCTGGCTAGAAACACTATCGCTGTTTTCACACAGTCTTTAAATGAAATTGAGGTTGGCACAGTTTATGCTAGAAACACAGTCTTTAAATGAAATCAAGGCTGGCTAGAAACACTATCGCTGTTTTCACACAGTCTTTAAATGAAATTGAGGTTGGCACAGTTTATGCTAGAAACACAGTCTTTAAATGAAATCAAGGCTGGCTAGAAACACTATCGCTGTTTTCACACAGTCTTTAAATGAAATTGAGGTTGGCACAGTTTATGCTAGAAACACAGTCTTTAAATGAAATCAAGGCTGGCTAGAAACACTATCGCTGTTTTCACACAGTCTTTAAATGAAATTGAGGTTGGCACAGTTTATGCGAGAACACAGTCTTTAAATGAAATCAAGCCCACGGAGAAAGCTTTTAACACGAACGTTCTGAACTCAAGTATACAGCCGGACCGAGTGACGAATTATGTCGCGACGTGCTTACTTGCACACACTCACTGAACTCACGGCTTACTGCCGACTTCCCTCACTCTCTGCCTACAGCACACTGCAGCTGCACACATTCTGCTTTACCCCAGGCTGGCGACTCGCTTATATTGCCGAAGGCCGGTGGGCGTGGCTACACATGTGGGCCCCAAGAAAATTTTATATCTTGGCCATCTTCACACCGATTGGCACGAAATTTCGGCTAGCAGCGTTCATTATTCCTGCCTGCAAGGTGACGTTATTGAAATATTGAGATTATATTTCGTTCATGCAGCAATGCTATGGAACACGAAGGAACCTTCTGCGTGACGTCGCTTGTCCTTGGCCGGTGTTCTAGAACATCGCGAGCTTGCTTGCAGTTCCCACTATGCCTGTGCGCTCGGCGCAAATTTTAAATGCTTACGGCCGGGTGTTAGCGAGCTCCTCTTAATAAAAGAATGAAACGTGAATGCTCGTAGGGCGTTCCCGTTTCAATACAGTTTCTAATTATTCAAAATATGTGATATGTAATTGATGCGTCTTGGCTGAGATGAACGCTTCTTCTTCTTCTTCTTCTTCTACTTCTTCGAGCAAGCTTGAACAGGCGCACACGGCTTGTGTCTGCCATTCAAGATTGATGAGCATATGCGTGTGTCCACTGGGACAACTCCTGTGGTCGGCGAAATGGAGTTTGTTACTCCAGGATAGACTAATGTAGTCGAATATACGTAGTATTAATTTTGTTTTCTCAACCCTTTTAAAAATATATCGTGTGATGCTGAAATCTTGACGTGGGGTTTTTAAAGTTTAAAATTGGCAGTGTTCCGACCTGGAGAGAATGGTATCTTAAGTTTGATTAAAGTCATAATTACCGGGCGAGTTGGCCGTGCGCGTTGAGGTGCGCGGCTGTGAGCTTGCATCCGGGAGGTAGTAGGTTCGAATCCCACTATCGGCAGCCCTGAAGATGGTTTTCCGTGGTTTCCCATTTTCACACCAGGCAAATGCTGGGGCTGTACCTTAATTAAGGCCACGGCCGCTTCCTTCCAACTCCTAGGCCTTTCCTATCCCATCGTCGCCATAAGACCTATCTGTGTCGGAGCGACGTAAAGCCCCTAGCAAAAAAAGTCATAATTTTCGTCTTGGCTGATGTAAGCAACTTCCATTCCTTATATAAACTCTTCTGATCCACTATCCAGTAGATTAATTTAAGAACGTTATACCTCAAGCTTAACTCAACTTGAAAAATCCTGTTATGACGTCTGCCTAAGCAAGTCATGACTCCGTGGAAAGAAGAAACTATTGTTGATTTGTAACTACCTAAAGGACTTTTCGGCAACGATTCTCTGCACTTGATTTTATTTGAATATTCTTCACCGACCAAAAAATTATTTACTATAGGTTGATTCGTAGCTTCTTGTCAAAAATGTTTTGGAATCATTCGGCATTATAAACTGCTCTTATTTTACGTAAAGGTAGTAATATTATTAATGGAGTAACTGAGGTGATTGCGAATCGCATATATATGCGCCTATGGGTGTAGAGATTGCTGTATAATTTCATTATTTCATTTTAGTATATTTCTTCTTATTCACGCGTGTTGTGGGTTTGTTCCTCTTCTTCTTATTCCGGGGTTACGTATTCTATTTTACTTCATTTTTGCCTATCAATGTAACGTGTACACTATTTGCATTATTATTTAATTGTGGTTTTTGCCTATGTTCTATATTTTCTCGTGATGGACTCATTCTTCCTTTTCTTCTTCTTCTGGAGTTTTGTTTTAATTGTACCTCATAAGTCCATCATGTCGCTTCCAAAGGCAGCTGATGTTAAATTCTTTAACGGAGATTTTGTCTTCTGTTAAATTTAATGTTTTTGTACAATGAAATTTAAATCATACAAATTAATGTAATTCTATTGATATTATTATCATTACCATGGTATGTAGAGAGTTGAAATTTCATTCTCCTAATTATCAATATTTCTTTTCTTAGCCACTCACCAGTCTGATCCACATCTGTGTTTTGTTTCCTTCCTTTACATTATTACTAGCGTAGATTTTCTTTTTGTTTTAGTACGCTTTGGTTAAGCAGGCCTTGCCCGTTGTTAGTAGTAGCTTGGCTTTGGCAACATGATTCCCTTTCTTGTGTAATTTTGTTCTGCAGTTTTGGTGGAAAACTCATATTTTCTTCAATGTTATATGATTATAAAGGGGAAGTTTTACTATAATTTTATATTTAATCATATAATTTGAAGGCTTAATTAGATTGAGATTAATTTCAACTTCCATTGAGGTTGCATTTGAAATGCATTTTCAATTAGAATTGCTACTATGATTATAATATATAACCATTTTAATGCGAAGGTTGAAACAAATTTCTACTTTCGTTAAGTTCACTATACTGGATTATTTGTAACTTATTTGTAACTATCAAAGGAGTTATGATACTGGCCAGTATATGCGATTTATATGAGAACTGCTTTCTGTTACCCACAATTTTTTTAAATCTATGGTAATCACTATAAGATTTTGACACATATCCCAGTTTGATTAATTGTAAGGTTGCTTTTTATTATTAATCATTAAATATTTTGTTTCCACCTTAAGAAGGTCATGTCTTATCATTTGCTATACTGAGCATCTATAGTAATTTTTCAAGTGACAATTTTCGTTTTGAGTCCTGGCCTTTTATCTCTAATTAATTTCATGGGAGCTTCCACGTTTTGTTTATTTTAATTCACTGAGGGTAACGTAAGTAGCATTTGTTTCTTCTTCTTGTATTTGTTCATTTGTACCGTGTTTGTATTTGGGTGTCCTTGTGCCGGTTCAAAAATAAATTCGTATTTAGGGAATTTCAGCTAATACCTCTACCCGGAACGGCGTAGTTCGGTGCCCGATTGGTACCAATGTTCTTGGGTTGATACCAGAAGACCTTTGTTGGGTCACAGACTCCGTAGAACATTGAGTTTAATTTTGTCTTTGTTTACAGGAGATATGCTCCACCGTATCATGTATCTTATTGTTTGAGTCCTGTGTAATTGTTTGGAAATTCATTTCTGAAGTTACAGGCTCACCAGCGTTGTAGTGTCCACATTGTGAATATTAGTAATAAGTTTCTCACCCCGTAGAGACACGTGTTCGGTAGTATAGTAATTTGTAATTAGATATTATGGGAACCCTAACCGCACTGTCAACTCGCCTGGTGGTATATTCGTGATGGGTATATATGCCAAAGGGGCAAACAAGGTCATTGACTTTTGTAATGAAGTGTGAGTATCCAAATGATATAATTATCAAAGTGAAAGGGAAGAGCCCTAATATTCTTCAGTGAATCTGAAATAATGCGATGTTGAGTGGTTTCGACTTAAGAATTTTCATGATTAGGTATTTTGATGATTCATGTGAAACGTACTTACTAAATACTCTCAAAAATGCGATGAAGAATGTCAATTATACGACAGTGGTTAACAATTAAACTTAGTGCATTTGTGTAACTTATGTTTTTCTGTCTTTACGATAATAAATGGAGAGTGACGATACATTCGTTTTTTGCTAGTGGCTTTACGTCGCACCGACACAGATGGGTTTTATGGCGACGATGGGATAGGAAAGGCCTAGTTGGAAAAAACGACCGTGGCCTTAATTAAGGTAATTAGTAAGAAGTATTCTAATGCATTGTAGTGCCCTACTTTCAGGATATTTATTTTACATGCCCGCTTTATTTGCCTGGTATGAAAATGGGCAACTACGGAAAACCATCTCCAGCACTGCTGACTGTATTTACATTCGATCTAGGCCCTTAAACTACACTCGTTCGTTTGAAGCGTCACTGGATACACTGCTGACTTTATCAGCACTTCCCGTGTTAAATAACGATAATTCAGGCCTACTTCATTGCATTAGTTATAAGTAAGACAAGCTCCTCACTGCGTGAGGGATTACTCAGCAGACGTTGCCCATTTATGATATCGACAATAAGCCGTCAGTTCTCACTCCTAGATTTTTTTGCTATTGGCTTTACGTCGCACCGACACAGGTGGGTCTTATGGCGACGATCTCTCCTAGTTTACCTCCTGATTATTACCAACAAACCGTTATTAGCTCCCTAACTCACTTCCTCGTCATATTTATCTGCACACTTGGTTAAATAACGTGCCTAATTTATGCTAGACAAGCCGCAGTAGTTTAGCAATTCACGAGGTTCAACACACAACCTCCTCGTCACACGGACAACTACAAGCACGGTTTCCTACCGTTTTTAATGAATATGCTAGCGGCAAACTTTATCTGCACTCTACATGGAAATCACTTTGCTACACTGTGCTTATTTTCACATAAAATCACGAATACTCAGTATATCACTGTGGTGCACAATTCACACCTCAAAAATTATAACTTCAACAAAGAACTCACGCACAAGTAGTAAGTTACATAATCACAGAGCAACGAATAGAAGAATACCATGTAGCAAAGTAGAAGTGATGAAGTCTGTCTTGCCGCTCCGTCGTATATATTAAAGTAACCCTGAAGTGAGTGGAGAGGGAAAAATACGCCCCTTTGTCATAAAGTGGTCCTCTAATATATGGCGCACGACAATTAATGAGGTATCAAATTACAGCTTATGCACTCCCGTTTTCACTGATTAAATCTCATTAGAATCGCATCTTAGATTTTCAAATAATCTTGAAAGCGTCATCTGTTATCTGCCAGTGGGCGTTACAAATTTAGTGAGAATCCATCAGTTTGCCCCCGCGGTCAGGAGCCAACATCTGTTATCCATTAAGTCACACCCTTGTTTACGACGTAATTATTGTCCGTTTAATTATGTAAGGCATTTCTTTGCTTCATAATTATGCATAAAATTCCCTGATTCAGAAGAATGTTTAAACGTGAATAACCGTCGAATACTTTGTAATTATTATTATTATTATTATTATTATTATTATTATTATTATTATTATTATTATTATTATTATTATTATTATTATTATTATTATTATTATTATTATTATTATTATTGTTAAAGACAGTTGAAAACTGTGAGTTGGTACCGGTGAATGTACGAGGGAATTACGGGATTATGCAAGTTCTTATGTTGGGTATACTACATAAGTGCTGCTTGGTGACCTAGGTTCACAGTCACGTGATGGCGTGCCTATTTCCAACTCGCTCGCATATGAGAGAGAACGATTTCAAGTACAAGCGCTCTTACAGGCCACTTCCTCTAATTACGCGCAATTAGAGCACAGTCGCGCGGGCCAGCACAGTGCCATTCGTATCCCGGAAGGGGTGAAAAATACTAGTTCGGAATTTTTTTATCGTAGAATAGCGCGGAAAATGACATATTTCAACTTCTGGGTATTATGACATACTATTGGTGACGTTGTGAACGGTTACAGTATGTGGCCCAAATTTTACAGTTTCACTCGTTTACCGAGTGTGAGTACAGCGACGACAGACGTGGGAACGTATTCTTCACGACGAATAACACTGTTACAATCATGAAGAATGTCACATAACTCGCGAAAACTTATAATAGAAGAACAAGACTACAAAAATTCGGTCCCTACCACCATTACAGGCAAACCTACACTTCCACAGAAACAAAATACAAATTTGTGTACTTCGCGCTTGGCTCTTTGTTCATGCCTCAATATTTACCCGAATGTATTGAAAATAATCTTCTACACGTAGCAGTGATGAATAGATGCCAAAAATTTTAAAATGCCGAAATCGAAAAACACAAGCAATACTTTTATTACAATTGATTTCACAAATAACCCTATTTTTTGTTAGAAAGGCGATGTGCAAGTGGCTATTCTGTTAACATATTGTTCTTTTCCTTGTATCCTGCTGGGTATGGCACTAAACACTTCGAGTGTTAACTATTACAACTAATTTGTGACGTGACCCTGCCTTACCCTAGCTAGCTGGTCTGTCGCCACAAAACGCTGTGAATCTTCGGGTAGGACCACAGACCAATCGCCACCTCGCCAGGACAAGGTGACTTAAAGCGCATGCGTCAATCCAGCAACTTGAATTTCGCTAGGATAGCTCTTTCGCTCCCGCATAGAAACTCGTCTCGCTGGCAAGAGCTGGACTGCTGTAGAGAGAGCGGATTTTGGAAAAAGCTGTACTTAGCCCGACTTAGCAGCTTGTACATCTTCAAACTTCCTTAAAAGCACTGCAAGGAATAATTTGAAAAAATAAATGCGAAATGCTTTGCCTCAACAGAGCTGGGTAGATGGGGCTCAGTGCACGCCACTTCTTAATACTAGGAATGATTCTCCTGTTCCAGTTTTGTATTCCCAACCTGACATAAAATCCTGTCGGACTGAGTAGCTCGGACGGTGGAGCACTGGCCTTCTGAGCCCAACTTGGTAGGTTCGATCCTGGCTTAGCGTGGAGGTATTTGAAGGTGCTCAAATACATCTGCCTCGTGTCGGTAGGTTTATTGGCACGTTAAAGAACTCCTGTAGAATACCGTAAAAGTACTGTAGTTAGTGGGACGTAAAATCAATAACATTACCATTATATTCAATTGTCTTTTTTGTTCCCTACTGTCATCATTTTAGTCTCGGGAATGGTAATTTTCATATCATACTCTCTGCAGCTTTTTCCTAGCTCCAGTATAGGCTAGTAGGCTTTCCGCACAGTTTGCCATTAATACCAAGTCTTCGGGCATAGCCCAGACTGTTTACTATATTTTTACCCTGCTGAATCCTTCACTGCCAATGTATACCTTCCAGTAAATGATCCTTGTATAGACTACTATGAACTGCAAGGATGAGACATCACAGCCTTGTCTAACCCGTGTAACTGCCTTGAAACAAGAACTCATTCGACCATCCGTTCTCAGTGGAACCGATTGTCAACGTGAATGCTTTTGATTGTCTTTAGTAACCTACCGGTAACCTCATAATCCCTCTATATGGCTAACAGCTGTTTATTTGGTACTCTGTCATATGCGTTCTCTAGATCGACGAACCATAAATATAACTGTATATTCCAACGTAGCTTGTTTCAGTTACATGACGCATAATGAAACTCTGTCCTGACAGTCCCTCTATGGTCTGAAACTGCACTGGATTTCATCCAACTGAGTCTCCACCATTGGTCGCACCCTCCTTTCCAAAATATCTGTGAACACTTTGCATAATGAAACTCTGTCCTGACAGTCCCTCGATGGTCTGAAACTGCACTGGATTTCATCCAACTGAGTCTCCACCATTGATCGCACCCTCCTTTCCAAAATATCTGTGAACACTTTGCATGGAATAAGGATCAATGAAATATTTCGATAGCTTTGCAATTCTTTATGTTTCCTTGTTTATCGATAGGTGCAGTTACTGCTTTCGTTCAGTCAGAAGTTTTCCTACTCACATTCCATGCTAATACATTTTATCCCAGCCTTGCTATCATATTTAGAAAATATGTCATAAAGAAATCCTAAAGGTTTTTCCTTGTTCCATCTCATCAATCGCACTGTCCACGTCGATATCTCGATTTGAAAATCTTAAAGGGCTTTCATTTCTGGATGTGATTTTAGAGTAAGCCTTAAATAAATTGAAAAGCTTTTCATCTTGACGGTTTAAACCTTGACTTTGTTATTTGCGAATCTGCCAAGAGGTATCGACTTCATTGACCTATATGCCATCTATATCTCAAGATAATTAAGGAGCCGGTCATAACACGCTCAGGACCACGAAACTGAAGAACATTGACAAAACTTCTCTAGCCATGGGTTCTAGTTAGGTTCCTTCCTCCTTCAATTCATCATGACGTACCTCGGTTGGACTACGTTTGTCCAATCCGAAGAGAGACATTTACCACCCTCAATCTCCAGTGTAATCACCCCGAGAAGCCAAAACTTGCAATAGAAGTTTTGGATCCATAGCTACCATACTGGCTGAGTTGTTGACGTAGACGTTACTCATAAGTTCTCCCATGTTATCAACAGATCTGTCAATATTTTCCAACTACTGTACAAAATATATTACGTACAGGATCCAATATGGAGACATTGCAGTTTCTACTCTTTATCATATAACTAAATGAATACACAAAGAAACAATAATTATAAGGCGTTGTAACGCATACAGTGCGGGGGGTTATACATATGTAGACTATTATCACGGTTTCTGTTGTTACTTACAAATTCATGTATGGAGTGTCTAGTATCAATGTAGAGTAGTTTCGTGAATTCCTGTAGAACATAGATGGGACCACAGATCAAGGGTGAGAACATTTCTGCTGACACTGTTGGCATAATATTATTTTCTAGTATGCAGTTCGCAAGACAATTCAGAACGAGAGGCACAGCACACTGGAAAAGAGGTTAGCAGGCTCTGCCTACGAAACAGTCCGCAAATATCTGATATATTAACATTATCGACACGACCAGTCCTTGGGGACCTTAACGTACTTCAAAAACTACCGTTTTTCTTCTCCATTCTGCCTCAAGCTCCTCCAGTTTCTAGCCCTTGCCTCACAAGTTCTTCCCACCTCAGCTTTGGTCTTCCCTGTTTTCTTGTTCCATCGCAGATTATGTTAAAGATCTTCATTTTTTGCCCAGTCTATTGTCAATTGATGCCCGGCCTATTTTAATC
The DNA here is from genome assembly GCF_040414725.1 of Anabrus simplex. NCBI lineage: Eukaryota > Metazoa > Arthropoda > Insecta > Orthoptera > Tettigoniidae > Anabrus > Anabrus simplex. The sequence continues at coordinate 688,280,328 of NC_090266.1, read as the reverse complement.
ACATAATCTTATCTTTCTTATAATGTGTGGTCCATTGAATAAGTTACAGTTTAAATTTTGTGTTTCTTTTCCTCCATATCCTATTTTCTTATACTGATCCAAATATGAATTTCAATATTGTTATTCCAGAGTAACTTATGTACACATTTATTTCAGGAGAGGGTGCGCAGCATTCTAGACAGACAGCTTTAAGGTCAATAAGTACATGTGTAGTCTAATCTTGAGTCAATATATGCCAATTCTGTCATAGAACATTGTTAGCTAGATATATAAGAGTGCCACTATAATTCTGCAAGTCCAGTGAAACACATACCTATAGTATTTGTAAAAAGGGTTATTTACATGTTCTGTTACATCCCCACAAATATCATACATAGTATCTTCTTTGAAAATTAGGAGTAAATGGTGGTATTTACCCACAGGTTCGAAAACACAATGTACTGTCACCAATGCTCTGTGGGCAAGAGCTTATAATTAAATGGTGGTATATTCGAGAATGCAGTGTAGTGTCACCAATCATCTGTGGGCTATGTGGTACAGACGATACGGAATAAGACGATGCACATACCAGCTTGCCCCTAGGAATGATTAGGCTATCGGGCCCGAGTAGAAGCGTGGATTCCACGAACTTCATTCAATAATCAGTACATTTACGTATTGTTTCTGCGCGGGTAATTAGATAGCGGACATTAAAGCTTGCGGTCCCCTGTTCGGATAATTATCCCTCATATTAATCTATTAATAATAATAATAATAATAATAATAATAATAATAATAATAATAATAATAATAATAATAGGTAGGTAAGGGTTATTCTGACCGAAGGCAGGTCCGAACCTCCGCAGAGGTGTTCCTGAGCCGGAGTTTACGTGCGGTAGGGTGGCCAGTTCCTTTCCGCTCCTCCATTCCCTTACCCCCCCCGACAGCGCGTGACAACCCATCCAAATCCTGACCACGCCCAATGTTGCTTAACTTCGGAGATCTCAAGGGATCCGGTGTTTCAACACGGCTACGGCCGTTGGCAATAATAATAATAATAATAATAATAATAATAATAATAATAATAATAATAATAATAATAATAATAATAATAATAATAATAATAATACAATGTTATGTTTGTTTTACGTCGCATTGACTCACGTGGGCGTTATGGCGACGACGGGATTTGACAGCACTATGACAAGTATGGAAGCGACTGTGGCATTTAATTAAGGTTATGCCTCAGCATTTGCCTGGCGTGAAAATTAAAAACCATGGATAACAATCTTCAGGGCTGCTGAATGTGAAGTTCCAGCCTGCCATCTCCCGAACGCAAGCTCACAGCTACGTGACCCGAACCCCACAGCAAACTCACTCGGAATAATAATAATAATAATAATAATAATAATAATAATAATAATAATAATAATAATAATAATAATAGATCTAGAAATATGAATCCAAATAATATTTTGCCTTAAAGAGCGACAAATAAATAACGTGTTCGGAGAAAATAATAAGAATCAGATAGGGGATGCCAAGCAAATGACACTGAATGTCACTGATAACTCACTGCGAATCAAAACTGAATGTTGTACAGTCTAATCACTTTTAAAATGTCCGCATCATAATGTTTAATACTCTTAGCTACCGTCCTCGGAGGCCCAGATTCGATTCTGGGTAGAATGCTAGGAGGGCTGGTATGTGGTTAAAATGGTACATGCAGCTCACCTCCATGTGGGGGTGGACACGGGTGTGCTTACTTTACAAATGGTCCGAGATTACACGAGAAAAGAAGTCAGTGGGCACAATACCATATATTTGCGATCGGAAAAACGATATTTCCTCATGAGGGACAAGACAGTACAGTAACTTGTTACTTAAAGCATTACACATTTTGTAAAATTTCATTGCCTTTATCATGTGAGTAAACCTAGATTACTTCGTATTTTATGGTTAAGGTCCATTCTGGTCATATTTCCAAATGTGTTGACTGTATCGTTTTAGGCTCTGTCCGGTGGTATTTGAACGTAGGCCTACCTCGTGTCGGTAGATTTAGTGGCACGTACAAGAACTCCTGCGGGACTAAATTTCGGCACCACGACATCTCCGAAAGCCGTAAAAGTAGTTAGTGGGACGTAAAGCATATATTTTTTTTTTTTGCTAGTTGTTTTACGTCGCACCGACACAGATAGTTCTTATGGCGACGATGGGATGGGAATGGCCTAGGAATAGGAAGGAAGCGGCCGTAGCCTTAATTAAGGTACAGCCCCAGCATTTGCCTGGTGTGAAAATGGGAAACCACGGAAAACCATTTTCAGGGCTGCCAACAGTGGGGTTCGAACGTACTATCTCCCGAATACTGGATACTGGCCGCACTTAAACGACTGCAGCTATCGAGCTCGGTACCATTATTATTGTTAATAATAATAATAATAATAATAATAATAATAATAATAATAATAATAATAATAATAATAATAATAATAATAATAATAGCTCGCCCGGTGGCCATGATCGTTAAGGCGTTGAGGTCTAAACGGTCCGGCACCGTAGTTAGCCGCTTCGAGTCCCGTTGTTCGAAAAAATGTCACCATCAGAATGTTGGCCGACAGGGTAGGGGAGGTGGTGGCATACAATTTCCAATCACTAGAATGCGTGCCAAAAGCCTGGATTAAATTCCAAACCTCTCCGCAGGGCTCATATGGAATGAGGGCATATGACGCTGTTGATGGTGATTCGTCCGTCGAATGGGGAAGTTAAGACTTGAGCAGACCTGTTAGTGCTATTCGACAGGAGTAGGCTGTGTGCCGGCAACGGGTTTCACCCTCTCCCTTCCTACTATCATAGATCACGTCATTCATTTCAACTCTTTAATCCTCTGATGAGATTGACGTCAGTAAGGGCATCCGGTCATAAATACCCGCCACGACAGATTCATCTCACCTCATACCCGACCACGTTGAGAAACGGGACAAGGGTTGGACAAACAAATAATTATACTAACAATAATAATAATGGTTATAATAATAAATTATTATTATTATTATTATTATTATTATTATTATTATTATTATTATTATTATTATTATTATTATTATTATTATTATTATTATTATTATTATTATTATTATTATTATTATGTGATCGTTATGTATCGTCTTAACAATTCATCACAATCCACCACCCTCCAACTACAACAGAATTTGATAGAAATATTGATGCGTGATTAGAGCAGTTCTTTAGCTGACGGCTTTCCACCCAGATGGTTGAGGCTCAAATTCTCTTGAATCCTACGGTGGAATTCTCTTCTGAAAAGTCACACGGTGTAAGTAAACGTCTCCAGGCTCAAACCGACTAAAGCCCAAAATGAGTTAGATGGCTCTAGTGACCACAGAAATATCTGGGGTAAGCAGAAGAAGGTTAGAGCTGTGCAAAAACTATAGGCTATAAAGAAAGACGTCAACAATGATTCTTGCCTGGAATCGAACCATAGTACGTGCTGAGCATGGTCGTCAGCGAGGATTAATGTGAAGACTCAGCCCGTTCATTTGCCGGCACAAAACCCTGTTCATTTTTACAATATTGGTATATCTACAGTCATAGGTTCTGTGTTTGTATTTGTCATCTTAGAGTCTGTCTCTACCTGTCCTTTACCCATCTGTGCTGAAACCCTGTCTTTCTCCTTGAGCGTTCTCTTCTGAACTTGCTGCGATACCATGGTGGCGTCAGTTTTCATATGAGAGTTGTTTTCTGCTCTTTGGATTTCTCCAAGACATCTGGATTGACTTCTACAGCACAGACGCGATGATTACAAATGACAGGAAGGAAGCGAACTACGAGCTGAGGCACCTTGTGACAAGGTTCGCGATCCACGGCTTCCACTTCAAAGTCTGTCCGACTCGTTGGCTGAATGGTCAGCCTACTGGCCTTCGGTTCAGAGGGTCCCGGGTTCAATTCCCGGCCGGGTTGGGGATTTTAACCTTCATTGGTTAATTCCATTCGCCCGGGGGCTGGGTGTTTGTGCTGTCCCCAACATCCCTGCAATGCACACACCACACATAACACTATCCTCCACTACAATAACACGCAGTTACCTACACATGGCAGATGCCGCCCACCCTTATCGGAGGGTCTGCCTTACAAGGGCTGCACTCGGCTAGAAATAGCCACACGAAATTATGATTATTACTTCAATGTCTACCGAGCTCGATAGCTGCAGTCGCTTAAGTGCGGCCAGTATCCAGTATTCGGGAGATAGTAGGTTCGAACCCCACTGTCGGCAGCCCTGAAGATGGTTTTCCGTGGTTTCCCATTTTCACACCAGGCAAATGCTGGGGCTGTACCTTAATTAAGACCAAGGCCGCTTCCTTCCAACTCCCAGTCCTTCCCTCTCCCATCGTCGCCATAAGACCTATCTGTGTCGGTGCGACGTAAAGCAAGTAGCAAAAAAAAAAAAAAAAAAGGTTCAAAGTCTGTTGCACAGATCGATTCCATGAACCATGTGAAGACTGTAGGTGTTCCTTGTGTGGCAAGCTATGCGAACGATGCCACGTGCAATTTTGTGAGAACCGGCGTATCTCGCTTAATAAATTCTGCGCAGAAGAGAGTTAATACTGTGCAGACTGAGAATTATTTAATGAAATTGTAATTTGTAATCATCTACTTATAGTCCGACTCGTTGGCTGAATGGTCAGCGTACTGGCCTTCGGTTCAGAGGGTCTCGGGTTCGATTCCCGGCCGGGTCGGGGATTTTAACCTTCATTGGTTAATTCCAATGGCCCGGGGACTGGGTGTTTGTGCTGTCCCCAACATCCCTGCAACTCACACACCACACATAACACTATCCTCCACCACAATAACACGCAGTTACCTACACATGGCAGATGCCGCCCACCCTCATCGGAGGGTCTGCCTTACAAGGGCTGCATTCGGCTAGAAATAGCCACACGAAATTAATTATCTACTTATATACAGTATGTAAGTTTCTCTATGGCCATTGGCTGAAATAAATGTATTATTATTTTTACAATATTGAATTAATCTAGTTGAGGGATTTTCAAATATTTTTCAGAAACTGCATTACTTCATAGGAGTAATTAAGTCAGCCCTGCTCAATAGCATTCTATGCACACTCGTGCTACAACGAATGACGGTGGTTGAAAATTTGGAGAGGAATAATTTAAGAAGGAAACAATATCAAGTACGAGCGTTCTACGTATCTCATAATATTGGTCTCATACCTCCCCACGGTAACTTCGGAGAGCAGTTTCTAGTGTGGTACTTGGGGTTCGTTCCTCACTCAGTATTGTACACTACCTGTGACAATAATGTTCGGTGAATAGTACTGTACTATCAACATAGATGAACAATGCACGACAGTGACCATACTGTCCTTCGAAATAGTCCCCTCCCATAATTATGCACTGTTGAGATCGGCGATGCATGTCCTGGAAACTTTGCAAGAAGGCTTCCTTTGCGATGGTGTTCAAAAGCCTCGTCAGGTTTCGTTGGATGGCAGGAATATCGTCAAATCCTTAACTTTTCAAAGCGAGTTTGATGCGTGACTTTTCGGATCTGACCTTCTTCCGACCAGGTGATCCGGAGAACGCCATTCCATGCTTTCCCGTTTCGTTTCAGGGTCGTACCTGAGACACCAGGTTTCATCCTCAGTGACAGTACAGTTCAAGAAATTTGATATCGCATCCGCCGTTTCGACAAAATCCTGTGAAGCCTCTAAACGTGCTTGCTGCTGATCGTTAGTCAAGTGATGTGGCACAAACACATTTTCCTTTTCCCCAACTTCTGGGTAACGATTTGTCGCACGGGTTCACGGTTAATCTGCAGTTCATCCACTATCATGCGCACAGTTAATCGCCGATCGTTCGTGATTAATGTTCTCACCTTCTCAATATTTTCAGCACTGACGGCTGTCGCCGGTCTTCCGCTACGGGGGTGGTCAGAAATACTTTCCTGGCCTCCTCAAAGACGGGCGAACCACTCGTGCACACACTTCAAGGATAGTGCTTGATCTTCATAAACACGTACCAGCATCGCATGCGTTTCTTTCGGTGTCTAGCTAAGCTTAAAACAAAAGCGTACATTGATCTTTTGGTCGTTCATGTTCCTGTTCGCAGTTCAGAACCAAAACACTAAATACGCACTGTGTCAAACAGGTCTTACACGGCACACACACGATGCTCAACTGATCAACGTTGGGAGCAGGTGGTCAAAACCTGCTGCTACGCAGGCGCAGCGTTGTGTGTCGCCAGTGTTGCCGGATCGACCGTTCTGACTTCATTCACCGAACTTTATTGTGTATACAGCCTAGGCCTATATCGTTCCTAGGCAATTCCACTCTCCAGAAAGCCACGTTTCTCCATCTACCTTGTGAAGACTTGACGCGTTGCCTGAGAAGGGAACAAAAGACTCCAATGATTGAACAATTGGGCTATCGTTAAGCATTGAAAATCCCAGGAATTGTTACTCCGGCCATTGCTGACCACTCAGTTTTGTGCTTCTTCTGTAAACCTTCCTCCGAAGGAGTTACGAGGTTTCCTTTGCTCACCGACGATATATACAACACATTATTGTTATTCTTGGGGAACAGGTTGGTGAAGTGGCTTAGCTGCTTGCCTTCATCTCGTCGACCTTGGTTTGATTCCCAGTGTTGCTAGCGTGTGATTTTCCGTTGAAAATTCCCTCGTTTCAGGAAGATCGTGCAACCTTAAGTTCCCGGAAGATGACGATTATATTATTTAGCAACAAGCAACAATCATTTGTTCGTTTCTGATATAATCGCAATATATTAGTACTTCGGAGGGTACGAAAGTAAAGCAATTGAATTTTGGGGTACGCCATCCAAAAAGTTTGAATAATTTTCATAGGATTTTCAGTACGTCCATAATTGCTGCTACCTTTCCTTCTTCAAGTTGAGCTTTATTCATCTGCTGGTTGAAACCGTAGTCGGCAACAATCATGACGGGATACTGGCTTAGTGTATCCACGTGACGCATTCTTGGGTTTCTGCGATGTTCGATTGTGTAATTACTGTATAATTTTACGAGAGAAGAGCCCATCTACAGATTTTCGTAATACGGTACACTTCTTTCTTCGCAAGGAAGACGTCGGGGTCTCTGGTTAATTGGTTGTTCATTCTGCAAGTAGTTTTAATCTGCTCTGCTCTGTACTGTTCAACGAGATATTGAAAATTTTCCTTTCAGGTATCCTTCGACATTAGGTTCTACATCTATTTCTTCACAGGAATTGATGACCTTGATAAGTTCAAAAGTCTGTAGATTTTTTATTCACATTCCTTCTTGACCAATGAGTAGCGCTGACAATTTAAGATTTATTCACCATCCATGTCTTACCATACGTCTTCAAATATCTGCGGCGCAATTCGTCTTCACTTCGTTGCCTTCTTTACAATTGCGTCGTATCTTCCGTAATCAGCGTCTTAAATACTTCCGTATATGGCATTATTCTCCATCCATAACGGATGAGCCCCCAAAGTGTGTACGAAATTATATATTTGGATAGAATGATTATACAACAAACAATTTAACACACAAAATTCAAGAATCAAACACATGACCATCCGAAGATTGTATGTCACCATCTCTTCATTGGTCATCGTTCTTCCGCCTTCTGTTGTCTTTTCACACTGCCAACAACGATACAGTTTTGATTCTGGGAGCAACTTCATCAAATTTAATACCTTTAATCACTCGATATTCACCTCCATAGGTCGTCAAAAGAAGTCTCTCACATATGAACACAGGGCTAATAATAACGATGTTCGTGGACTCTAAGTGATATTAATGTTATTTGATTAACATCCTTTTATTTTCTGGAGACTGTGAGTGATATCGTGATGACGGAATTTTGTCCCACAGGAATTCTTTAACATGTCGGAGGCCATTGACTCGGAGTTGCCTATGATTTCGGCTGCAGTCGAACACACTACCTTGGAAACAGAGGGACAACGACTGACCGATTACGTCACAGAGACAGACCCTAATTAAGGTAGGCTACAATATTTCAGATCTCGAAAGTTCCACATTCGAAGAAGAAACGCAATGCTTAGAAAAGAGTACGGTAGGCTGGAAAACTGCCCAATATGTTCGAATTCTGCGGATATTCTGTTGTTGATGAATGTGGAAGGATCGGAACGTCGTAGCTAACAGCCCGTCCACTTGATGTCCGTGAAGTCTGCCCTAAAATCGGTGAGGTGTGTATTGTGTGTACTGCTAATTATCGGGGGTTAGAACTGGAAAGAAAGCGGCCGTGGTGTTCGTCTAAGATACAATGCCAATATTCGCCTGAATCTGGAATAGAACACTACGAAAAATCTCTCTAAGAATGGATAGTAAAACTTACTGGTATTTTGACATAGCCTACTTCGCTTCTCATTCATTTTAATATCATAGTTTAATACTCCCTGTCCCACACACTCAGGTTAGTCATAAATACGTGATAGAACCAGTAATAGAACCCAGGCCATCCAGACTACAATCTATAATGCTGACCTGTAGTTCTAGACATCAGTCTTAGAATGCATGTATTAGTACATTTTCCTGTCAACGACTACACAGGCCCCACATAGTACATGCAGTAGGTCTATAATTTCTTCAGTTTACCATTTATACGTCCGACTCGTTGGCTGAATGGTCATCGTACAGGCCTTCAGTTCAAAGGATCCCGGACTCGATACCCGGACGGGTCGAGGATTTTTTAAACTTCATTGGTTAATTCCAGTGGCCTGGGGGCTGGGTGTTTGTGCTGTCCCCAATATCCCTGCAATTCACACACCACACACAACACTATCCTCTACCACAATAACACGCAGTTACCTACATATGGCAGATGCCGCTCACCCTCATCGGAGGGTCTGCCTTACTTGGCTAGAAATAGCCACACGAAATTTAACCATTTATACATTCATAGATAGCTTATTCGCAGAGATGGAAACTTAATGTGTCCGTGGGAATTCTTCTTCCATTATCCTTAAATTGCATTGCAATCTTGAAAAAGAAAATGGTAAGGAAACAGTGGCACATACATCCTCTTAGAGGATTTGCATACCATGAAGACGTTTGACTAGCAAAAATGACCTGCAGTTATATCATTGTCACGTGGTCAGCTTGACTACATCCTCATTCGTATTGCTTGGTTCTTTCGATTGAGTCCGCCACCTCTCATACCGACAGATCATTAGTTGAACTCACGAGGCAGAGAAGAACAACGTTCCAATACTCAGTATTGGAATAAAAATCCTTGGACTGGCCGAGAAATTGAACCTGAGTTCTTCAGGTAGAAGGGAAATAATGATAATAATAATAATAATAATAATAATAATAATAATAATAATAATAATAATAATAATAATAATAATAATAATAATAATAATAACTTTGATACCGACGACCTGCAGTACTGAATGTCGTCTCCATCCAAACTCTGCATGGATCCTTCTATAATCATCACAGGAAAATGGTGTGACAGTACCTGTTTCACGTCATTGTGTACATGACTCTCCCTGCGATCCAGATAATTAGGCATTTGCATGCATTACTACTGACACCAGAGTAGCCTAATAATGGTACAGATAGTTTCCTGGTGAATAAAAACACTTGGCTGTTGACTAAAGATATGCTCTGCCCCTATGCTCAATGCACAAGAAAAGAACAACGCACAAAGTAACTTAAACTAGGATAGTAACCTAATCATACGTAGCAGAACATAAAAACACTGGAGAACAGTTCTCAGAACGAGACCAAAGAAAATGGACTGTGTCCAGACAGCTTCACAAATATTAAATTAAATGTTAACAATGCGTATGGGCCCACTAATTTGTTAGAGCGCGATCTTTAAAATGTCCTGGCATGAGAGTTCATACAATTCAAACAAGAAACAGCAACATAGCGTTGACTGCCGTTGGAGTTATAACCACCTGCAGGTAAATAATGACAGATGTAGCCTAAAGTAACGTACATATCAGTATTAAGGACATGTGGCAAAGAGGGATTCTACGGCATTTCACAGGTCGCTTTGTTATCAAAACGGATTTGAAGCATCTAAAGAAAGTACCAATATTTTATCAGAAAGTCAACATAAACTAACAACTACAGTAAAGTAGTCCTTTTATCATTATTATTATTATTATTATTATTATTGAAAATTAAAACCTACAACCTGTTTTCCAGTATTTGACCGTGTCAGGGATGTAATGAATGAACCATATATAGGCTATTATTACAATGGGGTCGCCACTCCCAAGGTGATTTAATAATGACTGATAAATGCTATGAAATGATAATGGATAGTGTTGCTGGAATGAAAGGTGACAGGGAAAACCGGAGTACCCGGAAAAAAAACTGTCCCGCCTCCGCTTTGTCCAGCACAAATCTCACATGTAGTGACCGGGATTTGAACCACGGTATCCAGTGGTGAGAGGCCGGCACGCTGCCGTCTGAGCCACGGAGGATATATTATTATTATTATTATTATTATTATTATTATTATTATTATTATTATTATTATTAGTCTATTATTATTACATATGTCCAACTTCTTCACTGAATGGTCAGCGCTGAGGCCTTTAGTTCAGAGAGTCCAGGGTTAGATTCCCGGCCGGGTCGGGGATTTTCATCGCGTCTGATTTAATATTCTGGCTCTGGGACTGGGTGTTTGTGTTTGTTCCAACACTCTGCACTTCATATTCAGACAGTACAACACACTACAAACCACCAGAGTAACACGCAATTGTGAATACATCCCTCCAAATAAAGTTAGTAACACGAAGATCATTCGGCCGTAAAACATGGCCAAATCCACATGTGCTACACAGTTCGCACCCGAAACCACACAGGCGTGGAAAAAGCGATGGAAGCATAAGAAGAAGAAAAAGAAGAATAAGATTATTAGTTCATTATGGCTTTATCCTTACAAGGACTTTCATAGGAAATATATGTTTAAGTTGATTTTCCTTTTCACTTAATGTAATAGTAGTCTCTATGCACAGGCCTATGTGTTTGACATCATTAAGCCTGTGCCTATCTGAAGTACAATAAATGAATAACTAGGCTAAATAAATAAATAAATAAATAAATAATAATAGTCTAATAATAATAATAATAATAACAATTATTATTATTATTATTATTATTATTATTATTATTATTATTATTATTATTATTATTATTATTATTATTATTATTATTCTTAGAGCCAATTCTCGTCTCCTCAATAATATCTACATGTTTGCAGTAAATGAGAAATGTTTAAAAAAATATATTTTCAGGTAGGGTCTAGCATATAAATTTCCTTCCTAATCAGCAAACACATTTTCAAGATGAGACAGCTATATACCCAATGGTACAGTCGTACATCAAATGGACAAACCTCTTCCTAATACCGATTTCGTAATGGATCATAAAAGTCTAATAATAATAATAATAATAATAATAATAATAATAATAATAATAATAATAATAATAATATTGGTTTGACTCTTACTATTTCTTTTATGGTTCACGGTGACGCCGAGGTACCGAAATGTAATCCCTCATGAGATATTTCTACGTGCCGGTACATCGGTCGACATGTGACGTGTTAATACCTTAAATTACCATCGGACTAAGCCAGAATCAAACCAATCAACATGAGTACAGACCGCCAGGTTTCTACCGTTTGAGCCATTGAGTTTGACAATTTTGTAATGATTCCCTTTCATAAGAGAGAGAGTCCTGCATATTGTGCTGATATTGGATATGACAATGGGAAGAATGAATCTCTTTCTTTAACGATCCAATTAGCCTTGATACCACCAGCAAAACTGAAGTGTTTTATGGTTTCCTCCGTGTAGATCTTGTGCACACACCTCAGGAGGGGATTTACTACATGAATACGACCATGTTTCCTTTGTTGTTCACTATAACGATATCTGGTTCATTGATTCTATTTTTCTGTCCTGACCTCTTCCCAGTACATTTTTCCCACATCCTGGTAGAGCCATGGTGCAAATTAAATCGCACATGTGGACTTGTTTCACGGCCGGATGGCCTTCCTGACTCCAACCCCATCTGGAGATATATATTCATTGTTGCGTGTATCCGCGGCAATTTGTAGTGTGATGTGTCGTATCCAAATAAAGATGTGTATTGAAACGAACACAAATACCCAGTCTCCGAGATGGAAGAATTAACCAAACACGGTTAATGTGCATGGCTCGATCGGGAATCGAACTGTGGCCCTCAGAACCGGAGGCCAGTGAGGCCAGTGCGCTTAACGTTTAGTCAAGAAGTCAGACGTTCATTGATTTTATTATTATTCCTTAGCTGAATGGTCAGTGACGAGCACATCAGATCGGACTGTCCCAGGTTCGATTCCCGACTGTGTCGAGGATTTTAATTGCGTCTGGTTGATTCCTCTGTCTCGGTGACTGGAGGTTTGTGTTTGTCCCAATATGTTCCTTTTCATGCACGAAACACACTTCATTATCAACCACCACAGGAACACGCAAAGGTGAATACATTCCTCTGCATTCAATCAATCAATCAATCAATCAATCAATCAATCAATCAATCAATCAATCAATCAATCAATCAATCAATCAATCAATCAATCAATCACTTTTGAGCTGCATTTAGAGCAGTAGCCCAGGTGGCAGATTAACTTACCTATCTGTTGTTTTCTTAGCCCTTTCAAAATGTTTGCAAAGAAATTGGAAATTTATTGAACATCTCCCTCGGTAAGTTATTCCAATCCCTAACTCCCCTTCCCAAAAATGAATATTTGCCCTAATTCGTCCCCTTAAATTCCAGCTTTATCTTCATATTGTGATCTTTTCTACTTTTAAAGATATCACTCAAACTTATTCGTCTACTGATCTCATTCCACGCCATCTCTTCACTGACAGCTCGGAACATACCACTTAGTCGAACAGCTCGTCTCCTTTCTCCCAAGTCTACCCAGACCAAACTTTGCAACATTTTTGTAACGCTACACTTTTGTCGGAAATCACCCAAAACAAATCGAGCTGCTTTTCTTTGGATTTTTTCCAGTTCTTGAATCAAGTAATCCTGGTGAGTGTCCCAAGCACTGGAACCATACTCTAGTTGGGGTCTTACCAGAGACTTACAGTATATGCCCTCTCCTTTACATCCTTACTACAACCCCAAAATACCCGCATAACCATTTGCAGAGGTCTATACCCTTTATTTACAATCATACTTATGTGATTTCCCCCATGAAGATCCTTCCTTATATTAACACCTAGGTTTTACAATGGTCCCTAAAAGGAACTTTCACCCCATCAATGCAGTAATTAAAAATGAGAGGACTTTTCCTATTCGTGATACTCACAACCTGATTTTTCGCCCCGTTTATGATCATGCCATTGCCTACTGTCCTTCTCAGAACATTATCGAGGTCATTTTGCAGCTGCTCACAACCTTGTAACTAATTTATTACTCTGTACAGAATAACATCATCTGCAAAAAGCCTTTTCTCTGATTCCACTTCTTTACTCATATCATTGAGATATATATTATATTAGAAAATATAAAGGTCAATTAATACTGCTTTGAGGAAGTCCCCTATTAATGATTACAGGGTCAGACTAAGCTCCAACTACTCTAATTCTCTGAGTTCTATTTTCTAGAAATATAGCCAAACATTCACTCACTATTTTGACTAGTCCAATTGCACTCATTTTTGCCAGTAGTCTCCCATGATTCACCCTATTAAATGCCTTAGATAGGTCATTCCCGATACAGTCTATTTGACCTCCTGACTCCAGGATATCTGCTACATCTTTCTGGAATCCTACAAGTTGAGCTTCTGAGGAATAACCATTCCTAAACCCGAACTGCCTTCTATCGAACCAGTTATTAATTTGGCAAGCATGTCTAATATAATCAGAAAGAATGCCTTCGCAAATCTTACATGTCAAACTGATTGGCCTGTCATTTTGAGCTTTATGTCTATCACCCTTTCCTTTATACACAGGGGCTACTCTAGCAACTATCCATTCATTTGGCATAGCATTGGAAGAGCATACGGCCATAAAAGAGGGCCAAGTCCACATGTGCGACACAATTTGCTCCCACAATCACATGAGGATGTGGGGAAAGTGGATTATTATTATTATTAGTAGTAGTAGTAGCGTAACCACAGCCTTTAAAGACAAGAGGGATTATACCCTCCTTGGCCTGTTATTTCATATTTTCAAAGTATAACATTCACTGTAGGCTACCGGTGTTCTCATGTAAAAGGACGTCTTCCCTTCTCCATCATGGAAAAATATTTACCAAGTCTCGATCCAAGATACCCTTCTTTTCTTCGCATACCACTAAAAATGTAAACATATCAACAACTTACTTTCATCTCTGTATACATAAAGGTAGAATGAAATGTAGTAAACAATTCTTGGAAATGATATGGAGAGATTACGAGTCAACACCTTTACAAAGGCCACAGATTCATCAACAGTTTTCTTACGGTTGTTTTGAAGTTGGGTTTGCTAGTGTTGCCTAACTGGGGCGCTGAATAACTTTCAGTTTCCACTACGTCAACTCGCTAATAATGATGACCAGTCTTCTGGAGTGGGTAATGTGAAATTATCAGAACAAGAGGGTTACATGTTTTTATTTTCACGTGGAACATGCATGTGAACTCTTCTCCATTAATGATAAATAAATTGTGTATCTTCTGTACTGCGTTTCGTTTCATTTTCCACAGGCCTATATTGTTTGTTTTGTGGACTTTAATTAAATCACCAACACCCATTTACTTTTACTTATGTCCGTTTATGTTAGTTAATAATTTGGTTTGTCAGTGCATATATTCAGCCTATCATCAATGGAATATTGCTCACGAGGCAACTGTCCATCATAAACACCGTTTATATAGACTAAAATATGCAAATTGTCTACGACTGATGTTTATGAGGACACATTATGGACATACTAAAATAATACTGATTGTGTCTTAGCAATGAATTTAAGCCAGGAGATCATGTGCAGTATCCGACTATCTTTATCTTCAACTTCGCTTTGAAGTAACTGTTCCTTAGCACCCCACCCAGGAGACACGTGTGACTTCTGAATGACGCGAACAGTCGTTGTCCTACAATGTACCAGTAGGGCGGAAATACTGATTCAACATGCAAATGCGGTTTTCCCAGACAAACCATCAAACAATATATTTCCGAGGAGTGTCCCCCGTCCTCCTACTTTGCAATTTTTTTGGATCTCTTGGATGCTTCTCAAGTGACTCTACACTTTGTACATTATTTCGGCATTAATTTGCAACTTTCTTCTTTTCGTTTTTCTTAGACTGCCGTATATTGAATGTTAGCAACGATACTAACGCCAGATGCTAAATAAATAAATAAATAAATAAATAAATAAATAAATAAATAAATAAATAAATAAATAAATAAATAAATAGGTTAAATAAAAATAACATTGAAAGGTAAATAAGATGCCATGTTTAGTAAACTATTTAAAGAAAAATGTTCACCTCCCCTTTTTCCCTTGCCGTCAATAATAATGTTATTGTCTTTTTATGTCCCACAAACTACTTTTGACGGTTTTCGGAGACGCTGAGGTGCCGGAATTTTGCCCCACAGGAGTTATTTTACGTAGCAGTAAATCTACCGACACTAGGCTGACGTATATGAACACCTACAGCTACCACCGGATTGAACCAGGATCGAACCTGCCAAGTTGGGGTCAGAAGGCCAGCACCTCAACTGTCTGAGCCTCTCAGCCCGGCCTCCAGTCTTTTATACGACTGTTAGGAACATTCATTTTTCTCTT
Source organism: Anabrus simplex (assembly GCF_040414725.1). Taxonomy (NCBI): domain Eukaryota; kingdom Metazoa; phylum Arthropoda; class Insecta; order Orthoptera; family Tettigoniidae; genus Anabrus; species Anabrus simplex. The sequence continues at coordinate 688,264,519 of NC_090266.1, read as the reverse complement.
GATGTAAACTGAAAATATGGGCAATAAATATAACATCACAACATAAAAAAACAAAATGTAGCGGCAGTTTACACTTTACATTAACTTAAAACATTTCTACTTTGAAATGCGAAATACCGTGTTTATTAGATAGGTACTTCATTAAATTCTCAGTGGGACGTTAGGCACGATAGATATAGCAGTCTATGGTGATTCAAAAGATATATTATCTTATTTCTGGAATCTCTGCAGCCTCTAGAAGAGGAAATGAGGTTTTATACCAGTAAAGAAAAGTATTGTGTACTTGCTTGTAGTGCTGTAACAAGTGAGCGCGGACGGCGTTCTATGCATGCGCAGGTCTGGAAGGGGAAGGGGCAGGAGGTGTGTGTCGGGGGATTCCAGCTGACCCTGCGCTTTGACCAGACAATATTTAAAAGGGGAGGAGATTAATGGGAGAAAGTAGCCAATTGTATGGTCCAAAGGCGGAGTGAGAGGCGTGGTTTAACAAACCAACTTGTGCTGCCAGGTTGTGAACATTGCTTGATATGTTCACAAATATTTTCATTTCCCATGAACTGAACTAAAATGACGTTATTCTCAAGAAGTATCAACGATAAAACATCGTCTGGGTGCTATGTTCTCAGTTATGGTAAATTTATCGATACCTTGCCCAAAAGTCCAGTTGTCACATCGTTTCACGACTGCATGCCCTTCAGTGAATGTAGAGGCGTGGTTTTAGGTAGAATTAACATCAGCCTGATATTATACTCATTCTTGATTCCCCTCTATCCACTGCACTTCACGATTACTTTACCCTCCCCACTTCTCTATTTCAGCTTCGAACCTGCTTTATTGCAGATCTCTAATATTCATGAACCCTTGTAAGAATACTTTTCTTTCTATTTATAGACTTCCAGCATAGATATCATAATATAAGGTTATGTACTGATCACCTCAAATTTTCACAGTAAGGCCACGAAAAAATAATGTGTCCTGCATTCTCCATTAATGGAATAATAAAATTCTTGTTGAGAGTAAACAGAGTTTGAGAAATTGGAGAGGAGAGTACCGTAGTCAATTCTACGTTGAATTTCATAGTAATTCATCTGTAATTTCCAAGTTATGAGGTTAGAATACTTTCAAACCTCTCGTTGTTTCTCTCAGGAGAAATTATTTTCTTTAAAAAGAATTACTGTGAATATTTCCTCGTATGTTATGTATCTGTTCTGTTCATTTGTGTTTCAGATGATGTATCTAAGCTGGCTGTATGGTCATCACCAGGCTGAAAGTAGTAAATAAACTTTTTCTTTAAAGTTGTGAAAACAGTAGCCTAAAGACATTAAAACAGATTGGAATGGACTGGACAACAGCATCCTTAACAATGACTAAGTCTATACCTCAAGGTGGGGAATTTTAGTCCATTTTAAGAGATTCAGTACATAATATATCTTACAATATAATGTATCATTATTCCGGAAATAGGCTACAACAGGTTTTTAAATTACTGTAAAAGGCAGCATAATATTTACTCAGGCCTAGTTAGACTACTGAATAAAAAGAAAAGAAAAATCTAAGCCCACAGAGGTCTGATCTTCTTCTTCCTGGCCTTTTACAAATTTATTGGGGTCAGCAATTTGTATGGATATGGCCCAGTTTTGTGACCAGATTCCCTTCCTGACACCAAGCCTATGTAGAGGGATGTATTCAGTTTTGCGTGTTTCTGTGGTCGTTAATAGTGTGTTGTGTTGTATGTAGATAAAGGGATGAATAGAGGAATTAAACTACTTACGTGAATCGAACCCAAAGTCATCTGAATCGGGAGGCTAGTATGCTGACATTCAGCAAAACAGCCGGACAAGTTAGCCTACAGATATGAACGTGTAAAAACATTAGGCCTATCACTATGATGAAGGTGTAGTGTTCGCCAGATAAGATTTGTTGTTTATGGTGAACCTCTAGGCCTATGGAACGTCCGAATGATTGCACACGGTTTTCGCTAAACCCTGTAAATTGTAGGGTCTTGATACGATCGACTGGGATGAATTATTTATTGTGAACTCATTAGCCACTCGTCGCCCATGCTGCAGGTTAGCCCGGGTATTTAACACTTCAGCTTTACAAATAGGCCTAACTTATTGTGAAATATAGTTTTGCTATTGCAATAAAATACTGTTAACAGAAAACAGTTTTCAGAGAGGCGGTGAGTATTAAGAAGTGCCAGATAAGATTTGTTGTTTATGGTGAACCTTCGTTAAGTCCGTAGGCCTACTTATAGACAAGGAACTGCGAGGCTGAAACATTCTTAAGCTTCATAGGATTGAGGCAGCTTCGAGCTACTGTGCCATTCTTATGTATTAAAAGCCATCACCTAATCAACTGAGACATTCAATCTGGCAGGATAGCAATATTCAGTGTTTGCCTGGAACGAGTGAAGGAAAGTTCGAGAAGAATCACACTGTTTACAAGTTGATATACATTACGACCCTCCTTCATAGCCGAGCACGATTACTGCATGCTACACAATAGTGTGGGGAAGCTATCTTGTCCGAACTCCGAGCTTCAAATCCTGGCGCTGGTAGCAGGTAGCCTTTGGGAATTTTTCCTTTCTGGTTCCAAACTCAGTTCAGGAAAATTTATGGATAATAGGCTAAATTCCAAATTGCCGTCATAATTCAAAATATTTAGAGTTAAACAGAGACTACAATAATGTGTATATTAGACAGTTTCAACACACACAAGCACATTGAGCTGATGACCAATAATGTTCTGCACCACCTAAATCGACGTGAAGTACGTAATCTATCCACTTGACCATTTTCCATTCACATGAGCCCGGAACTAATCAAATTTTCTCTCCATGTTCCTGCTCTGACTTAGGCCTAATGATGCTATTGATTGCACATTAAGTCGCAACCATTCTTTTGTCTAGTCCAGTCGCCCTCATTTTCGTCAATAATCTCCCCTATATTTTCGGCGACACCGAGGTGTTGGGATTTTGTCCCTCCCGCACGATTTCATTTATGTGTCAGTAATTCTACCGAGAAGAGGCTGGTGCATTTGAGCACTTTCAAATACCAGTGGTCTGAGCCGCCATCGAAACCGCCAATTCAGGCTCAGAAGATTTGTGCTCGACTGTCTGAGCCATTAAGCCCGACACTTTGACTTATCAATCATAATAAGAGCTGAAGGTCATGGATGGTAGGCCACATGTAGCTATAACTTGTAGCCTACCTAGAATAGGCCTCTATGCTTGAGAACTATAGGCTGTTATATTTCTATATGACCAAAAATTGTTTCTATTCAGTGTGCGAGTGGGAGATTGGTGTTCATATTTATTTCTTGAGATATAGGCCTATGTTAGTAGACATTTAGTTTAAATGTAGCCTACATTAAGGACATAATTGTCCCTTTGTCGTCCTCTGTGCTGTCATCGTTTGGAATAATATGTGGTTCTTACTGTTCTGTTTCTTCATCTGCAATTCTAATTAAATTACAAAACAACTATCTTGGAGATAGTCTAGCAACTTTACAGTATAGTCTTGTACTTTAAGAGACCTAGTTCATCATGAGAAAGTAACAAGAGAGTAATGATCTGAATTTTAACTGATCCAGAGTTTGGTATCCTGGCTCTGAGTACGAATGTTCGCTACGTTATTACAAAGCAGTGTCCCGAAAATGCTCCAGTGGTACCTCATTTCTAATTCTGGACGAGAATGGTTTACATTCTAAGTAAGCGGTCGGGAATATTAAGAGTTGAAGTTGAGGGGTAAATTCTGTGTTTTGTGTTTATGTGATATCGACATTTCTCCCAGTGTTTCTCATTCATCCATTTTCTCTAAAATTGCCAGCAGCCATTTACAATGCAATAGGATATTACATAATTAAATATAGCACTCCATTGCTGGATATTATGATTGACAATCTATGAAATAAATTTGTTTTAATTTTTTAAAATGTTTAGCTTTGTATGACATGGATTGTTTTAATATTATCCTACAAAAAACGTTGTATCGACGGCTTACTTCTAAAACCTCGTATCTCTCAATGCACTTCCTATCCATTTTCTTCCTTAAGACTGGTCACGCCTCCCAGTCACATATGGATGTACAGTCCATCAGAACAATTTTCGTTGTGTTCATTTTCCTGTGGGAGAGTGAAAGGAAAATGAACCTTATATACATTAAACTATAGGAGTGCTTAAATTCGCCTTGAAAATAACAACCCTACAATACGGTGTGGTAAGGTCCATTTTCCTTTACATATTAGCATAGGAAAATGAACACTACAAAAAAGGTTCTGATGGATTGCATATAAATATGTGGCTGGGAGGCGTGACCAGTCTTAAGGAATATAATGGGTAGGAAGAACATTGTAACATACGAGATTTTAGAAGTAAGCCGACGATATATCGATGGATTACTTCTAAAACCTCGTATCTCCCAATGCACTTTCTATCCATTTTCTTCCTTAAGACTGGTCACGTCTCCCTGCCACATATGGATGTACAGTCCATCAGTACAATTTTCCTAGTGTTCATTTTCCTATGCTAATGTGTAAAGGAAAATGAACCTTAAATACTTTAAACTGTAGGAGTGCTTAAATTCGCCTTGAAAACAACATCACTACAATACGGTATGGTAAGGTCCATTTTCCTGTACACGTTTGCATAGGAAAATGAACACTACGAAAATTGTTCTGACGGACTGCATATACATATGTGGCTGGGAGGCGTGACCAATCTTAAGGAATATAATGGCTAGGAAGAGCATTGTCACATACGAGGTTTTAGAAATAAGCCAACGATATCTTGATCCATGTATTTTTCCCTAACCATTAGGAACGTTCCTACTTATTGCAGTTTCGCAAAATAATTAATTAAACATTTAGCAACCTAATTTATTGTAATTCTCTCAAAACTGACAAAACTGTGTTTTCTGTTAAACTATCGATACGGATTCATATTTCATCTGTTTCCTTTTTATGATTTATGAATGACTTAATTGTTGTGAACTTCATTTGGAAACTTTTTAGAAGCTCTAGAAGCTTCTTCCCTCGCAAATATTTTTAATAGTAAATATTAAACTTCAGGGATGTGTTAGAAGTATAACACAGTACATGAAACATAGCGTTAATTGTAGTTTTAAAAAGACTATACGTTTAACATCTATTCAGTTTACTCTTTGGATTAATTTAGCCAATCCCTTGTTGCAGATATTGTGAGCATGCCTCTTTACTGGAGGCCCTGTGTTCGATTTCTGGCTAGTCGAGGGATTTTAGTCCTAGTCTGAGAGCGGGAATGGGTTCACTTAGCCCCATGAGACCAATTATGGAGCTGTCTCAGAGGAGAGGCTGCGGGCGCTTTCAAGAATACGGTTGAAGATGACATCACGCTGATCACAAGTCACTTCAATATCTACAGGTCATCTGGATGGGAAGCAGCTAAGTCAAGCCAAGCCAAACCTCTTAATGAACTGGAGTCTATGTGACACAGCAGATTTAATTATGATTTGAACCACGCTATTCCTATTTGGCGTAATGTTAACGAAAATTTCCATTAGGCCCTACATTTTTATGAAGTTGCTTTATCACAACGTGTGGTTTCAAATTAGATATTTAGTATTTTCATTTGTATGTTCAGCATTGTGTAGCGCTTTGAAGAAAAATATAGAATTTGCCTTAATTCTGATAAATAGGTAAAATCTTTTGATAATATTAATGTAAAATTAAAATCGCATTTGCATACAGCTAACAGTGTATTTTTTTAAGTACAATAAGACTGTACGTTTGTATTAAATTTATGTCGAAGAAAAAAACGTAGGCCTATTGATGAAATATTCGAATAATAAAAAGAAAATAACGATGGCTTAGTTTTAAAACCTCGTATGTCCCAATGCTCTTCCGACCCGTTAAATCCCTTAAGACCGGGCGAGTTGGCCGTGCGTGTAGAGGCGCGCGGCTGTGAGCTTGCATCCGGGAGATAGTAGGTTCGTATCCCACTATCGGCAGCCCTGAAGATGGTTTTCCGTGGTTTCCCATTTTCACACCAGGCAAATGCTGGGGCTGTACCTTAATTAAGGCCACGGCCGCTTCCTTCCAACTCCTAGGCCTTTCCTATCCCATCGTCGCCATAAGACCTATCTGTGTCGGTGCGACGTAAAGCCCCTAGCAAAGAAAAAAAAATCCCTTAAGACTGGTCACGCCTCCCAGCCACTTATTTATATGCAGTTGTGTTATGTTATGTTCATTTTCCTGTGTTAAAATGACCTTTTCTTTCTTTCGTAATCTGTTTACCCTCCAGGGTGGGTTTTTCCCTCGGACTCAGCGAGGGATACCACCTTTACCGCCTCAAGGGCATTGTCCTGGAGCTTCAGACTCTGAGTCGGGGATACAACTGGGGAGGATGGCCAGTGCCCAGGCGGCCCCACCTGCTATGATGAACAGGGGCCTTGCGGGGGGATGGGATGATTGGAAGGGATAGACAAGGAAGAGGGAAGGAATCGGCCGTGGCCTAAGTTAGGAACCATCCCGGCATTTGCCTGGAGGAGAAGTGGGAAACCACGGAAAATCACTTCCAGGATGGCTGAGGTGAGAATCGAACCCACCTCTACTCAGTTGACTTCCCGAGGCTGAGTGAACCTCGTTCCAGCCCTCGTACCAATTTTCAAATTTCGTGCCAGAACAGGGAATCGAACCCGGGCCTCCGGGGGTGGCAGCTAATCACACTAACCACTACACCACAGACGCGGACAAAATAGACCTTAACATACCGTATTGTAGGGATGTTGTTTGCAAGAGAATGTACGCACTCCTATATTGAGATGTATTTGAAGTTCATTTTCTTTTACACGTTGTCATAGGAAAACAAACACAACAAAAATTGTTCTGATGGGCTGCATATCCACATGTGGCTGGGAGGCGTGACCAGTCTTAAGGAATATAATGTGTAGGAAGAGAATTGGAACATACGAGGTTTTAGAAGTAAGCCATCGATATGTCCGGCCCTGCGGAGTTGGAAGCAACGCGTCCGCCCCGGGTCCGATTCCCGGTCGGGTCAGGATTTTTTAATTGTAATGATTAATATCCCTGGCCTGGGGACTGGGTGTTTGTGTCGTTCTTAACGTTCCTTTCCTCACATTCAACACTCTGCACTTCCGCAATTCCACTTACACGCAGGTTCATATCATATGGTGAAAGTAGTGGAGGTCGACGCCACGAACAAATAACACTTAAAAAAGCCATCGATATACAAAATCAGTGACACTTTTCAAGGGAATCGTAGAACATACCTGATCATTTTGTTCCGTCATTCGTGTTCTCCCAACACTTGCCTGCTTGGGCAAACACTGGGTACTTTAGCTCAACAGCCAACAACATTTGCAGACAGTCCAGGGGTGCGCAAACTCCCCGGTATGAGTTTCCAGACGAAGAATAAGAAACCTAAGGTAAATATAGTTTTATTTTTAAAAAGTCGGCTTCTCATTTATATCGCATTTTATATGAATTTTTCATTTCATCGCTTTTTTCATAACGCATTAGGAAGTAGTTTACAGGTCGTGAAACAATCATTTAGCGTAATAACTTACCTGTATCGCGAAAAATGAACACCACTATCTATCTATCGCTTACCCTCAAGTGATGTTACATGATATCATAAAAAGTGAAGCTAAAGAACATTGGTCAGCGTCACTTTAACCCATATTATGTAGCCCTACTCAAGATATTTTCTTTTAGGGATTTTAATCATAGTTTAAAGTGTGCTTCGTAAGACCTCAGCTTATACTAGGTAATGTTCGAACTTCAATTCTTGTTGCTCTGATTTGAGCATAGACACTGTCTTAATAATGGGGATCCAGGAAATACTTCCCATATTGATTGTAAAGGCTAATTATTTTTTTCTGCTTTATCTTAATGATTATTGAACAAAAATATAATGTTAAATAAAAAAAAAAATATAACAGTAAGGTGAAATGACGTAGGCCTAACACTGCAACATACGCCTACACTTCAACAAATTCGTCGTTAAATTCCAAGATTTAAAAAAAATGCATACCACACGTGTAATATCTTACAGAGTCCATTACCGTACGTTGCCAGATTGACGTAACGAGAACATTTCATTTAGAAAAGCTATTACAGAAATTGTATCGATAAGTAAGTTGAAAGCAGTTTTATTTGACAATTTCAAGATTACCAAAGAAGTGAGAATGGATTTTGCCACGAAGCAAGCATAAATAGGAAACGACACAATGCTAATGTTTTGTCAACTTCAGTTGTCCGGCTCCATGGCCAAATGGTTAGCGTGCTAGCCTTTGGTCACGGGGGTCCCGGGTTCGATTTCAGGGAGGGTCAGGAATTTTAATCATCATTGGTTAATTTAGCTGGCACGGGGGCTGGGTATATGTGCCGTCTTCATCATCATTTAATCCTCATCACGATACGCAGGTCGTCTACGGGAGTCAAGTCAAAAGACCTGCACCTGGCGAGTCTAACTTGTCCTCGGACACTTCTTGGCCTCTCTGGAAGCCAAGCGCCATTAAATTATTAGTCTATTATTATTATTATTATTATTATTATTATTATTATTATTATTATTATTATTATTATGTACGGCTCCATGGCTAAACGGTTATCGTGCTGGCCTTTGGTCAAGAGGGGTCCGGGTTCGATTCCCGGCCAGGTCGGAGATTTTAACCTTAATTGGTTAATTCCAATGGCTCGGGGGCTGGGTGCGTGTGGCGTATTCAGCATTACAAATCATCCTAGGTAGGGCCCTCATCTTCACAGACACGCAGGTCGCCTAATAGGCCGTCTACGAGAAAAAGACCCGCACTAGGCCTCTCCGGAGGCCATACGCCATTATTATTATTATTATTATTATTATTATTATTATTATTATTATTATTATTACAACGTCATTGGCTTTTCGGCCCACCAACTACAACCTTTACGGTTATCAGTGACACCGAGGCCGAATTCTCCCGTCGGAGTTCTTCCATGTGCCGGTAAATCTAACGACACAGGGCTAGTGTATTTGAGCACCTTCAATTACCAGCGAATTAATTGGGGATCGAACCCGTCAACGTAGGCACACAAAGCCAGTGCTCTATCGGCTAAGCGCTATGCCCGGCTTCTTCTTCTTCTACTTCTTCCTCTATTGTATTTCGTTCTATGCACGTTATGTAGGCTTACAGGTCGTAGACGTTTCCAATACATTACAGTATTGTTTATCAAGGTAACTGGCATAGCCCTACTAGATTCGAGGTAATCAATCTCCCCAAGCAGATAAAATTATACTGCAACGTATTCGAAACATCTGCAATCTGTAGGCCTATATAATATAATGCACATAGAACTTTGATACAGTCCAACCGGGACGTAGAACGTTATTGTAGTTCAAAAGACCTTGGAAGAACAACTCGAAAGTAGTTTTCGGTTCATCAAAAGATCAGTAGCAACACGCGCAACACAGGGGCTCGCTTTGTTCCTGCGGGCGTGACACGAGGAGATTCGTAATAATAGGTAGAAACCAGGGGCGTACGCATAAGGGGGGGGGGGGATAAATCCCCCCACCGAAAAATTTGAAGTTTAGAACTTGTGATGAATTGTGGCAACCATGTAAATGATGATTTTAGGTAGCTCATTGTTTTGCTTTAAATTTTTCTGCTATTTGCTTTACGTAGCACCGACACATATAGGTCTTATGGCGACGACGGGATAGGAAAGGCCTAGTAAGGGGAAGGAAGCGGCCGTGGCCTTAATTAAGGTACAGCCCCAGCATTTACCTGGTGTGAAAATGGGAAACCACGGAAAACCATCTCCAGGGCTGGCGACAGGAGGATTCGAACCCACTATCTCCCGGATGCAAGCTCACAGTCGCGTGCTCCTAACCGCACTGCCAACTCCCCCGATACATCGGGTATTTAAACTGCTGTCATACTAGTAACCACTGCCACACCAGAGCGCTCTTTTTCGTCGCTGAAATATTTAAAAGGTTATTTGCAGAACATGACGCACAGGAAGGATTGAATGTTTTAGCTCTTTTGTATAGCCTATACACAAAGAATAGCATGTACCGTAGTGCGTAAATTCTCTTGCAAACGAACTCCCTACAATACGGTATGTTAAGGTCTATTTTGCTTTACACGATAGTACAGGAAAATGAGCACAACGAAAATTATTCAGATGGACTGCTTATAAATATGTGGCTGGGAGGCGTGACCAGTCTTAACGAATATAATTGGTAGGAAGAGCATTGGGACATACGAGGTTTTAAAGGTAAGTCATCGATATAATCCATGAGCTGGCCAAAAATCAGGAGACGTCTGCTGTTGTAATTATCAACATGAATATAAAAGTGTCTTAATTAAATAAGTGTGTTATTTTGAAAGTTTTAATTTAATGCTTCACGATAATTTCACGATATGCACTCAACATTATTTTATAGAGGTACTCAAATGTTAATAGTTAGGGTCTAATAGGCCTATCCCCCAGAAAATAATTTATGGGTACCCCCGCCCCCCTCTATGAGACGACAAGGATTTTCGATAATTGTGATTCGGGACTGCAACTATACCCTTCAGCAAAGAAAATGGGTTATTTCCATGCCAATGACTGTTATCCACATTTGTTTTTTATTACATTCTTCTGATGTTGTTTCAAATTGCATCACTCAATTTCAGTACCACACACTAGAACACTACCGGGCATCTTTCACATGATGACCATATTTTCCATTTACGGTACCAAAAAACCTTGCGGCAGGCTCCATGAAAAGACTGATAAATGGTAGTAATGACACTATTCTGAACGTGGTTGACCCCTGTGTTAACACCCTGACCATCCCTGCACACACCATTAATCAGTGTACCCATTCCTTCACGTTAGATGTAACACGTGCCTGCAACTCGATACCAGACGAGTTACGGAGCCTGATGTCGAGCTCGTCGCTCAAACCATGTTCACGCACTATTTTGGAAACTTCACGTGCACCTATGTTTACTGTTTACATTATTATTATTATTATTATTATTATTATTATTATTATTATTATTATTATTATTATTATTATTATTATTATTATTATTATTATTGTTGTTGTATGTACGTCTACCATCTTAGTCCCGTTTCTTGATACGAGGTCGGGCATGAGGTAATATGAGACATGATTTTACGTACGGATGCCCTTCCTGACGCCAACCCCTGTTAAGGAGCTAATGAAGATTGTATACAACTGGTTACAATGTGGAAGGAATCGGCTGTAGCCTATGAGTGGAGACTGTTACGGCATTTACCTGGAAGTGAAAATGGGAAACCACAGAAAACCATTCTCAGGACAGCCGACGGAGAGTTTCGAACCCACGCGTCTCCCAAATGCAGAGCTTGGCTCGTTAGCCGTAGCACGTTAACACGCGCGGCCACTCCGTTCGCTAATAATAATACTAATAATATAAAAATCATGTATAGCCTACTTTCCATTGTTTTACAGGTAACTTTTTATTATTTCCTAATGATTGTGAGTAGTATTAGGTTCATGTACTTATTAACCTTGGTTGAGTACAATAGGGAGTTTCGTAACCTTAACTGCGCCATGCAAACCAAAGGAAATAAGTAAATAAATAAATAAATAAATAAATAAATAAATAAATAAATAAATAAATAAATAAATAAGCTTATCATGCTAAATGCTGGGATGACAATACATTCGTCCTATGAGTGGAGCAGGAAAATCTGTCATCCCAGATTCATGACAACAGGTGAACGCGCGTACTTCGCGCGTATGAAGTCCGTCTAATAGCCTGTGAAAGTGTCCGTACTCTTCTCTTTCCACCGCTTTTCCCATATCCGCGGAGTCGCGGGTGCGAACTGTGTCGCACATGTGAATTTGGCCCTGTTTTACTGCCGGATGCCCTTTCCTTATATGAAGGGATGTAATTACTATAGAGTATTTCTGTGGTGGTTGGTAGTGTCGTGTGTTGTCTGAATATGCCGTGGAAAGTGTTGGGACAAACACAAACACCCAGTCCCCGGGCCAGAAGAATTAATCAAAGGCGATTATAATCCCCGGGCCGGCCGGGTATCGTACCCGGGACCCTCTGAACCGAAGGCCTCAACGCTGGCCATTCAGCCAAGGAGTCTGAAAGTGTTCGTACTGATTTGCATATTTTTAAACTAACCGAGAATTGATCAATACTTATTCTTATTCCTGAAATTTTCCAGAATTTATTTGGGTTGGCACTCGCTGTGGATTCGGCCCAGTTTTACGGCCGGATGTCTTTACTGACGCCAGCCCTATGTGGGGTGTCGTATTCACGATTGCGTTCTTCCGTGATAGTTGGTAGTGTGGTGTGTTGTATGTAGATGAAGTGAAGTATATGAAGAGGAGAACAAACACAGTTAAAATTCTCGACCCTGCCGGGCATTGAACCATGGGCCCTCTGAACCGAAGGTCAGTGCGCTGAACATTCAGCCAAGGAGTCTGACGAGAGAGTTGGGGTCAATACATCAGACATAATAGTTCACTCCAAGAAGAAGACACCCTATAACAACCTCGTAAGAGAGAACAGAAGAATATCATCAGGAAATGATGATGATGGTTGTTGTTTAAAGGGGACTAACAGCTAGGTCATCGGCCCTCATCAGGAAATGGCTTTAGGATACAGGGCAAGGTCGCCACCAGTTCAGACGGCACAGATGCCCACCAACAAAACCTGCAATATAATGGCGAAATGGAAATCTGTAGCATATGGAGAAACGGAGCTTCAATGGAGTGGCAAATGTGATTTCACAGAATGCACCCTCCTGCTAGTTTTGATGTCCCACGAAGCTTTGGGTTGCCCTGAACAGAATCCGATCAAGCCATGGACGATGTGGCTCACTGCTTCTAAGTGGGGCAGGCGAACTTCCCTCATCTGATGCTCTGGTGCAGCGAATCAAACCATCCACTATAAATCGTAGCGGAATATCCAAGGAGAGCGTTCTCTGGATCACTGAAGGACGGTGGTAACCTCTAGACAGACCAATGCAGCAGCTGGACAAACTGGATATATGGCTGTGAAATCCGTACGGATAAGTTGATTGTTTCAATTATTTGTCCAGTTCTTGTTTGTATATACCTGTGTGTTAGTACTATATCATATTTTCGTGTACAATGCCATAAACATATTAGGGCCTGGTAATTATTATTATTCTCTTCGGAATGAATTGAGACAAAACGGAAAACGACTTCTAGGATGATGGCGAATGCGATTTTTAGAAGTTTTCGTTTTGATTTGTGCTGTCTGAGGCTTAGCGCACCCCGGTCCAGTTCCTCGAACTGGTTCTTAATTCGTGGCAGAACCAGGGATCGAACTGATTGGGGTAGGACATTACTTTGCATGGTCCGGAAGATGTACCTCACAGTCGTTCTAGACCTGGGGCGCTACATTCTCGAATCGGCTTATCCCACATTACGTCTTTTGGAGTTTGAATGAATCCTCTTCCAAATGTTCAAGTCTGTTTTGAATTCCTGGAAGAGGGAAGAATTGAACCTAGTAGTTTGCAGTACTAACAGCTAGACAGGAGGTGGTTTAAGATGTTGGCCCAGTTGCACTTCTTGTTAAAACAATTGCCACCGCCACCACCAGAGGTGGTCAAAGAAGGACTCGCCAAAGTGAACTTAGGGAGCATTATGCACCACCGCTTGCCAGTTACCGTGCGACTATTTAACTTCACCGTTTTTTGCCTCATTTTACAATGTGATGAAAGATCCTGTGTTCTTACACAAAAAGGTTCTATAGACACTTCTTTTTTTTCTCATTCCTGACGTTTTCCCCCGTTTATTGCTATCGGAACTTGATGTGGATTTTGGCCAATTTTATGGCTGGATGCCTTTTCTCACGTCAAAACTTTGAAGGGATGTATTCACATTTGCGTGTTACTGGGGTAATTGATAATGTGTTGTGTTGTCTGTACAACAGATAAAACCGAGCGAATTGGCCGTGCGGTTAGGGCCGAGCATCTGTGAGCTTCCATTCGAGAGATAGTGGTTTTAAACCCCACTGTCGTCAGCCCTGATATGGTTATCCATGGTTTCCAATTTTCACACTAGGCAAATTAAGGCCACGGCCGTTTCCTTCCCACTCCCTAGCCCTTTCCTACCGTATCGTCGCCATAAGACCTATCTCTGTCTGTACGACGCAAACCCAATTGTAAAAACAAAACCTGTAGATAAGGAGATTAATATTAACACGAATTCGAATACCTAGTTCCCGAGCCAGAGGAATTAAAATCCCCGATATGGCTTTTTAAATCGAAACCGTGGTTGTCTGAATCCAAGGCTGGTATTCTGATAATTAAGACGTGGAACAGGGCACGATTCTATAAGTAGGCTACTAACCAATGGAAATGCTGTTAGTTTAATTTCGTTTCATCATCTCGTTTATTCCCGAAATTGTCAATTAATTTCGATTTGATTTTTCTACGAATACCACTACCATCTACCGTAGAAATCTGAAATTCACTGCCTAAATTCCATGGAAAAAATAATAATTGTCTTGAAAATTAGCGTGTATGTAACCTACAGTCCTATTTTAGCATATACAAGAGATTAATAATAATAATAATAATAATAATAATAATAATAATAATAATAATAATAATAATAATGTTATTTGCTTTATGTCCTACTAACTACTCTTACGGTTTTCGGAGACGCCGAGGTGCCGGAATTTGGTCCCGGAAGAGTTATTTTACGTGCCAGTAAATCTACTGACACGAGGCTGACGTATTTGAGCACCTTCAAATACCACCGGACGGAGCCAGGATCGAACCTGCCAAGTTGGGGTCAGAAGGTCAGCGCCTCAACCGTCTGAGCCACTCAGCCCGGCTACAAGAGATTAAAGGACATATTTCAGTTTACAATCCTTGCGATGAAGTACATCAATATTACCCTGTATGGCGTCTTGGACGGTGCAGACAATAGGCCTATGCGTTGGGATAACAGCAAGAATTTCATTCAGAAGAACGCTTCATTAAATTATGTACACTTTCTCATTTTACTACGGGAAGATCACGTCTCTTAATCCCAGATTATACTAATGTCTTTCTTAAAGGCTAACATTAAAATTTAACATTAAAATGATCTTGGATCATATTTCCTGATAGTTGGCAGCATTAGACGTTTAAATGGAAAAGTGTCTGTTATTAGTAGACTGAGGATTTATACGCAGTATAAATATCCAAAATATGCACGCAACTATGCACTAAAAACCTTTAAAATATGCACTAAAGGCTTTTAGATATGGATTAAAATTAAATGTGAGCAAGTTATGAGGCTCTTTATAGCATTTTTAAGCGATAAAGATTAGCTGCAGTTTGATATAGATATGAGGTCCAGAAGATAAAGAATGAAGGTATTAAAATAATTCTTACCATATATTTACTGTAAAAACATAACTATTGTTAAATCATAAATGTATAACCCTTTTTAAATAACATTTACCCATAACTCAAATAACTGCAAACCACAAGTTTCTCTTTATTCAAATATTTTGGTTGTGATGGTACGCAGGTTTTCACTGAATATAAACCTGTATGCTGAAAATGAACGTTCAGCATCACAGCAAATTTAACAAAATAAATAGGCCTACTTGAAAGTTCCCTAATATTTAACCTCTGCCCCTTCAGTACAGATGCATCTTTTTGTTTGTACATCAGCCCTGAATATTTTTGTCACACCGTTCTGAACTACTCACAAACACTGCAACTGGCACGAGTCATGAATTCCTTGACCGTGTGTCTTTCTCACCTCAAGAAATTTGCTTAATTCTAAATCTATATGAAAAATGTGAAAAATGGCCAAATAGGCTATTATTTGTAAAAATAAAACGAACCCGGGACCCTCTGAACCTAAGGCCTCAACACTGACCATTCAGCCAAAGAGTCGGACAGTAATAACAATAAAAATAATATTTTCATGTGGCTATTGTTAGCCTGGTGCCGACCTTGTAAGGCGGACCGCCAGACTAAGTAGCTCAGGTGGTAGAGCGCTGGCCTTCTGAGCTCAGGTTGACGGGTTAGAACCCGGCACGGCTCATCCCGATGGCATTTGACGGTGCACAACTATATCAACACTGTGTCGGTAGATTTGCTGGCAAGTTCAGTAACTCCTGTAACTCCTCCGTGGTTCAGGCAGTAGTGCGCCTGCCTCTCACTGCTGGATTCTGTAGTTCAAATCCCGGTCACTCAATGCGAGATTTGTGCTGGACAAAGCGGAGGTGGACGAGATTTAGTCCGGTTTTCCCTGTCTTAGTTCATTCCAGCAACGCTCTCCAATATCATTTCATTTCATATGTCAGTCATTAATCACTGTCCAAAGCAATACGGCAGGCTTCGGCAGCCGGCACAATTCCTGTCATCGCCGGTAGATGGAGGCTTCATTCATTCCGTTCCTGACCCGGTCGAATGACTGGAAACAGGCTGTGGATTTTCATTAAATAACACCTGCGGGACAAAATTCCGTCACCTCGGCTTCTCCGGAAAACGTTGACGGGGTTAGTGGAACGTAAAAGAACAAAAATATTATTATAAGGCAGACCCTCCAAAAATGGTGAGTGACATCTGCCGTGTATAGGAAACTAAGAGTTATTCTAGTGGAGGGTAGTGGAGATGTAGGCTATGAGCTACAGTGATGTTGGGAACAACACAAACACACCGTCACCGAGCGGATGGAATTAATCATTTAAGATTATAATCCCCGACGTAGCCTGAAGTCGAATTACGGGCCCTCTGAACCGAAGGCCACTATGCTAACTATTCACACAGTGAGCCAGATAATATCAGGATGTATTTCATGAAAACACCAGGCATTAAACACTACTTCTTTTCTTTTTCCTGGTAGTGATTTTATAATATTTATTAATACTAGAGTCGTTCCCTTACAGTAACGCGACGATAAATAGGCTATATAATATTTATTTTTTATCGAACTTCTCAATAATACCAAATCAAATTAAACCAAATCCCATGGCACAACAGCCCCGAAGGGGTATGCCCTACCAAACAATCACTGCCCAGCCCGAATGCCTTCAAATTACGAGGTGTCGTGTGGTCGGCACGACGAACACTCTCGGCCGTTGAAATGAAATGAAATGAAATGGCGTATGGCTTATAGTGCCGGGAGTGTCTGAGGACAAGTTTGGCTCGCCAGGTGCAGGTCTTTTGATTTGACGCCAGTAGGCGACCTGCGCGTCGTGACGAGGATGAAATGATGATGAAGACGACACATACACCCAGCCCCCGTGCCAGCGAAATTAACGAATTATGGTTAAAATTCCCGACCCCGCCGGGAATCGAACCCGGGACCCCTGTGACTAAAGGCCAGCACGCTAACCATTTAGCCATGGAGCCGGACTCTCGGCCGTTATTCTTGGCTTTCTAGACTGGAGCCGCGATTCACCATGAGATAGCTCCTTAAAACTGTAGTCACGTAACCTGAGTGGACCTCGAACCAGCACTGTGATCGAGGTAAAATCCCTGACCTGTCCGGGAATCGATCCCGGGACGTCCCGGTAATCTCAATAACACCACACATGCCATATGTCTGAGTGACTACACCTTCGTCAATTCTCTATGGCTTGATCGCACGCAATAGTGGCATTGCTGAACTATTCTAATGGTGGTTTTGCATCGTATGCTTCCAAACGTATTTCAGGCGCATACTTCGATAGCATGATACACCTTTATTCAACCCGCAGGGCTCATTAGCGAAATCTAGACCCAAATATATACTGTATAGTTAAGTGCAAAGTCAAAAACATTAGCGAGACCTGTATAAAGATATCCTATAATTCTTATGATAAATCCATAACAGCAGCAGCAACAACTTATTACCGTCACTACAGAATACTTTACATTCGAATTACACGCCAAGTTCATTTTTCTTCAGAGCAAGTTCCTCTTTCTTGGAAATTCCTTCGATTCCCTCTGCCTCATTGCTGCTTATTTCTAATGTATTTAGCATTTCCTCTTTGCTGACCTTTGCGATGCAGTCTTCTGTTCCGGAGAGAGTGGGTTCGATTCGAGCGAAAAATTATGGCATTCATTTTTGTACACCTCTAATCCGGTATCTCTAATCTGGTATCTAGTAAACCCGCTAGAAGTAAGAGCAAACGTTAAAGATATTTCGTTATTCTTCTGTCTTCTGAGGACCACGAAACAATTTCAATGCTTCATCCTTTGTTGTTCCTCCTTCCTCCTCCAATACTCCTCCATCTGCTCACTGTGCCTCCTTTTCCTCTCCTCACACCATGAATAAATATGTAATAATCTGTGTTGTGTTTGGATTTCTTGCGGTTAGGGTCGCGTAGCTGTGAGCCTGCATTCGGGAGATGGTGGGTTCGAATCCCACCGTCGACAGCCCTGGTTTCCAATTTTCACATCAGACAAATTCTGGGGCTGTACCTTAATTAAGGCCACGGTCGCATACATATCTTTCCAACTCTCCCACTGAAATCGCCCATTGGCACTATCCTACCTTTGCTGTTGACCCCGAATACGATGTCACTCAGTGCTTCATAAACCATGTCAATTTCTTCCTCATCTGCGCGCTCACATGGTGGATAGACTGGTCCTAATTCCTCCAAATGGTAAATCTACCCACATCAATTGTTCGTGTACATGCCTAACAGGGAATTGTTCATGTACATGCCTAACAGAAAGTACGTTGCGTGCAATAGGATTCCTAAAAAACAGTCCTACATCACACCACACAGAACACTTTATAATCTCCTATTTATTCTTCGTAATCTCCCCTTACCCGAATATCATTAACTCCTAACACATTCGGACGCATCCTCTCTGCTGATACGGCCAGTTCCCCTTTCTATCTTCTAAAAGCCCCATTAATATAGTTCTCAATCGAATTCCATTTCGTTCCAGAGATTTTTTCATGGAGTTCCTCGCCTGTCGAATGGAAATAGGACTCCGTAAATTCCATAGGTCCGAGGCTTGCTTAAAACGTTCTGAGCGTGCTCAGTACAAATTCTGTGAAGCAGGATGCCACCCCACTTACACACATTAAAAGTACGAATCTCTCTTCTAACGGGTTAGAGACCATCGACGTATTGTATAGTCCCAGCTGCCTGAGCACACTCCTATTACATAGTAAGTGGTATCCCGACTCTCAGGAACACATACTAAGCCACTCAGTCGTTGTCCACCGAGCTGGATAGCTGCAGTCGCTTAAGTGCGGCCAGTATCCAGTATTCGGGAGATAGTAGGTTCGAACCCCACTGTCGGCAGCCCTGAAAATGGTTTTCCGTGGTTTCCCATTTTCACACCAGGAAAATGCTGGGACTGTACCCCTGTAGCTCTTCCCTGTCCCATCGTCGCCATAAGACCTATCTGTGTCGGTGCGACGTAAAGCAACTAGTAAAAAAGTCGTTGTCCATCGTTCACGTGGTAAGACGTGACTACAGTAACTCACACCACGCACCATGGAATCGAAGCAAATGGGATTAAAACTAAGATACTAACCGATTCTCTTCCTGAAATGAGTGGTAATTATCGTGATTATTACCCTAAGGGAAAAGTCAAAATGATCATTCCCCCCCTTGAAACTTACCGAAGTTGAAAAACGAAGAGGACCAATGCAACGCCTTGGATAATGAAGATATTCGTAAAAGACGGCGGTGAGCTATGAAAGACTCCCTAATCTTTGTAAACTTACAATAATACCACAGGGGCAGGGACGTATTTATGGATAGTGCCGCCCTCAGTAATGCTAAAATCCTCTGGCCCCAACTTGCAGAAAAAAAGCAAGCTTAGGCCTATAGTTTTGCATGGCTGTTGGTATTGCGATCATAGCCACGAGATTCCAATTATAGTTGGAGTCCGCGGCACAGGGACATGATTTTTCATTTCATGAATCTCAAGATTTGAACCAGAGCCTTCGTAGTGGGTAGGCAGTGACAATGCCACTTGGGTATCGCACTTCCCTTCCAGAAACAAGAAAAAATTATAAACGGTTATATAGGTCATGTTTACTTTATTTCAAGACGAAATTTTACAACTATTTATAAACCATTACCTAAGAAATCAAAGTGCATGCATTATGCTTTGAGTTATAAGAGTTTTCATCCACATTTCCTTAAAGGAGAAAGCAGTGATGATGCCACCAAAGTTGATCTGACGAACTACATCAGACTCGATGTAAAGAATAAACGAAGCATTCAACCTTTTCTACGTTCTCTCCAACGAATGTAAATTTAATTATCCTGCGCACTGAAAATGATATCTCCACCGAATAATTTGCAATAAGTGCTCACTAAATGTACGCAAGGGCCCCGGGTTCGATTCCCGGCCAGGTCATGTTTTTTTACCTTCATCTGAGGGCTGGTTCGATGTTCACTCGGCTTTCGTGATTACAATTGAGGTGCTATCTGACGGTGAGATAGTGGCCTCGGTCTAGAAAGCCAAGAATAAGGGTCAAGAGGATCCGTCGTGCTGACCACGCGACACCTCGTAATCTGTAGGTCTTCGGGCTGAGCAGCGGTCGTTTTGTAGGCCATGGCCATGCGCCATGAGGAGGTGGGGGTGTACGCAACACCATACCAATATTAAGACGAACATACAAGAGGTCTTTGTCATAAACTGTTCCTCATAGTCTTAATACATTTTATCTACATCGTTTTTACTTAAACAGCAGTAACGGTGAACACATTCCTTTTCAGATTCATTAATTATGAGAGAAAGTGCTACCCCATGGGAACTACTATCTTAGCCAACCACCTAGGTCAGGGATGGCAAGCCTTTTCCTACTAGAGTGACAATTCATATCTTGTTTACTATTTCCAAATATCCAGCGTGCCATCCGTTACTTTTCATGAAACCTCTCTTTTCACTTCGAATTTCGAAATTATATTTGCTAATGTGTTATTTAGTTATGAGATTGCATCACATTTAGGTACGCTATATTGAGCTACAAATTCCATGATTTTATTTTGCAAATACTACAAAAAATCAAGCCGACATTTTAAAAATGTCAATATTAAGAGTAAGACATATGGCCTACAGTATTTTGCATTACTTTAAAACAATTTGTAAAAATATAGTACTGGGCGAGTTGGCCGTGCGGTTAGGGACGCGCAGCTGTGAGCTTGCATCCGGGGGATAGTGGTTTCGAGTCCCACTGTCGGCAGCCCTGACGATGGGTTTCCGTGGTTTCCGATTTTTACATCAGGCTAATGCTGGGATTGTACCTAAATTCAGCCCACGGCCGCCCCCTTCCCACTCCTAGGCCTGTACTATCCCATCGTCGCCATAAGACCTATCTGTGTCGGTGCGACGTAAAACAAATTGTAAAATATATGCATATATAGTAAGTCCATAGAATTAATTAACTGTAACACACTTCTTTATTAACATGTAATGTCGGGCTGAGTGGCTCAGACGGTTGAGGCGCTGGCCTCCTGAACTCCCAACTTGGCAGGTTCGATCCTGGCTCAGCCTGGTGGTATTTGAAGGTGCTGAATTACGCCAGCCACGTGTCACTAGATTTACTGGCACGACAACGAATTCCTGCGGAACAAAATTCCGGCACCTCGGCGTCTCCGAAAACCGTCAAAGGTAGTTAGTTGGACGTAGAAACATTATTATTATTATTATTATTATTATTATTATTATTATTATTATTATTATTATTATTATTATTAAAGTGTAATGTTAGAAATAAACAAAAAAAGAAGTACACGGACCTCACTAGCGTTCGATTCCCGGCCAGGTCAGGGTTTTTTTACCTGCATGTGAGGGCTGGTTCGATGTCCACTCGGTCTACATGATTACAATTGAGGAGCTATCTGACGGTAAGATAGTGGCCTCGGTCTAGAAAGCCAAGAATAACGGCCGGGAGGATGCGTCGTGCAATGGTGCAAGGTGGGTGAGTGAGCGAACGTGAAGAACTCGCCGGCCTTACTGTTCCTAGCAATATTGTCGCACTGATCGTCCGAATGATGCTAGATTTTAATCCTGTTAATTGCCTGTTAAAAACATTAATTGGCCTAAATGCCAATACATTGTATGCAGCATTACCCCCACCCCTTCCCGAAATCACGTTCGTGTGTCACCTATCCTAGGTTGCTTAGACCTAAATGGGGCACTGCGTGGGGGTTCGGAGAGAAGAAGTGTTGATCAAGTGAGCTTGGATTGGAAAGATAATTATGAGAAGCCTGAATCCTAACAGGAGGGTTGCAAATAATAATTGAAGGATAACCACGCACAGAACCATCGCTGTCAGGGCTCGAAATCGATCCCCGTATCTTCTGTCGTAGAGCAAGACGCAGTTTGGAGTATCTGTTCAGTATCAGAGATACTGTAAGTGTAGTAACTAGCTCACCCTATGTGGTATAACCAGTCACTTTATTTGGAATTTTGAGAGTCATGCCGATTAAGAACTGATGGCGGCATGGCGGCTTGACTTTCCCTCGGCTTCACGTTGTTGTGGAACACCAGAGAGACCAAATGAGGTGCTATATTCAAAGTTAGCTAGAGCCTCCTCACCTTCAATATGCTCTGTGAGCATACAGCAGTGATGTACCCCTCCTGGGATCCCCCCTCCTCCAAACAAGCCATGTGCCCTCCCTCCAACACCGCATGGCATTCCTTTCAGCTCGCTTACCGACTTGCTATCTTTCTCTTTATCTACAGACAGAAAAGGACAGAGAGATTGAGAGTGAGAGAGAGATTCTCCTAATGTCGATGATTGTCAGTTCCACAAATTGGACCCACCAGTATCCTTCAAAAGTGCGCGCATGGCTTTGAACACAACGAGTGTTTCTTTAAGGAATATACTCTAACCATTTGTAATTGTTGTATTGTTTGCGATATCGTGACCATTAATCTCGTATGAAAAATCTGTCTGGCAAACTGTGCTATCTGACTGGCTATAGTGATATCGTGTGTGAATTTTCATTGACTTGGACTAAACCCTTAACAATGGACAAGGACTATCTGCAACACTATTTTCTATCCTAGATAAGATGCAGTGCGCTCAATTCTGATTTTAACCATCAAACACCATTTACCACTTTTCATTCGAATTATAACCGAGACTTTAGGCAATGCTTTAAAATTCATTCATTCGTTCATTCTTTCTTTCTTTCTTTCATTTTCTACCGCTTTTCCCACAGTTGTGGGGTCGCGTATGCAAAATATGTAGCACATGTGGATTTGGCCCTGTTTTACGGCCGGATGCCCTTCCTGACTCCAACCCTATATGGAGGGATGTAATCACTATTGCGTGTTTCTCTGGTGGTTAGTAGTGTAGTATGTTGTATGAATATGAAGAGGAAAATGTTGGGATAAACACAAACACCCAGTCCCCGAGCCAGAAGAATTAATCAGACGCGATTAAAATCCTCGACCCGGCCGGGAATCGAACCCGGGACTCTCTGAACCGAAGGCTTCAACGCTCACGGTTCAGCCAAAGAGTCGGACTATGCTTTTAAGTTCTAATGACTATAAATAGACTATACGTGCTAAAATTGTAAGTTCGAAAAAATACCATAAAACATCTATTAACCGAAATAAAGGGAGGGTACATGAATTCGGTTAACCAAAATTTCGGGTAGGAAGTAAATGGTGCTTATTGGAGTAAAAATGTAGAAAATGATTCATGCACAAGTTTACATCAAAGTAATGTTATCCATTGGCTGTGTACGTTTAAATCATAATAGCCCTACTAATTTTCAAAGTAATGTGTATACAAAAAAACTAAGGTATTTCCTGAACTATGTTTTCACTGCGTTTTCTTGAGGCAGTATCCCGGCACGGTTTGTTAGGACACTCAAATAGCCTGGTTCCATTACTTTGTTCAAGAAAGTGTCAAGCTAAATAAAAAAATACAAACATGTTTGTAGAAAAAGCTTAATTCTTAAGGTAATGCTCTAATTACACCAAGAAGAAAAACCCTTACCTATAGCACATTCAATCTATTGTCGGCAATGGCACAGTTGTTTTCTGTTAAGTCGTCCTCATCGTCTGCAACACTTTTAGTGTTTTTCTTCAGTTGTAACACCACACCATATTCACAGAGTCCAAGTCACTAAGGTCTAGTTCAAGATCATCGCCATTTAGCCATTCACTAAACTCATTTTATCTTCTCTTTCCTTTTCCCTTTCATTGAAAAATAAAATTTTCTTTTTCACACTGCCAAATACATCAAATGCTCGCTTGCTAATTCGCCTGCAGTGATTTTTAAATAAGCAGTGGGACATTTCGGTTAAATGGTATTTCGGTTACTGGGGTTTCGGTTCATAGAGATTTAGCTGTAGCTGTCTTTAAACATTCTTACTTAAATATTCATCTTTGGTTGTATTTTTGCCTATAGAATAACAGTTTTGCGACTTGAAAATCAACATATCTGGCAAGGGATCAGTCACTCTGCACTGTACTTTGTTTCTGACTACGAACTGTAGACATTCAGTATGAAATGGCGTATGGCTTTTAGTGCCGGGAGTGTCCGAGGACAAGTTCGGCTCGCCGCATGCAGGTCTTTTGACTTGATTCCCGTAGGCGACCTGCGCGTCGTGATGAGGATGAAATGATGATGAAGACGACACATACACCCAGCCCCCGTGCCAGCGGAATTAACCAATTTTAGTTAAAATTTCCGACCCTGCCTGGAATCGAACCCGGGACTCCTGTGACCAAAGGCCAGCATGATAACCATTTAGCCATGGAGCCGGACTAGACATTCAGTCAACCGTATAGCTATAAAAACTACTTGTTATCATTATCGCATTGATACTAACGGCATCAAGAGGAACATGGGTGATAGACCTGATTAAGCCAGAAAGGTACTCTAATATAAATGAGTGAACTATGAGATGGATAAGTTTATTTCTTTACCACGGTCACACAGACCGGTCGTCCAAGGTTAAGGGTTAATACCTTGAAGAGGTCAGTCCCATAGTTTTCAGGAAATGTCAACCCATGGAGACATATTTCGAGTTTGCAGACAATGGGCTTCAAATCCACCTATATCTCAAGTCCGTAGATTGAGGCTTTGATTGCTACTTGAATTCTGTGGGTTATGTCAGTACATACAGAATGAAGGATAAATGCTGTCCAATAATAACAGGTCCTGATAAAAAGGACCACGACGCAAAAATGGGTGTAGGAACCAACCAGGTAGGCCTAACTTGCAATTTTCATTCGGTCGAATGAGACAAGAAGCATAATGGCGTTTTAGCTGAGATCTGCTGCCCAAATACTTTGAAAGATGCATCCACAACGTCTTAAATCACATTTATTTTGCAAAACCCAGTTTTTCGTTTTGTATTGGTAATGTCATAAAATGCCAAGATCTGCCAGAAGCCGGATGTCAAATTTTTGCATGAATGCAATAGGGATCCCTTCACTCCGATCGTCGTTCGAAAGTAAAAATCGAAATGTGTCCAAGAACAACGAATTCGCAGACTTCCACTTGATAAATTATGGTTTCTGACTCTAGACGAAACTTGTGTGTTAGAAGGAATGTTCCTCTCTGAATTCCAATTGCCTCGATGGCCTTTATCACTGCCGTTGCTTAGCGGGTGGTACTGTATATTTCATCCTTTAAACAAATGTAATATGCAGATCCAGGCAAAGAATCAGGCCAATAAATCCCTTGGCATAATAGAATTCGTGGTTCCTTAGTCCACAGATCGACAGTTGTCCTCAGGTGGTCCTAACAAGGTCACGTAAACACTTCAGTCCACCAAATATGCCTTAAAATCGTGATAGATCCTAGGATCGACCCTGAGACTTCCCAAAAATAGGGCTGCTGCTCTAACAGCTGGGAATGAAGCCACTAATGATAACACGCTTGAAATGTATATATTCAAGGTAGATGCAAATGTCGCAATCGTCGATCTCACTGGCACAGTCGATTTGTCAGCATCCTGTTCCCAAGGGATTGGATTCGATCCGGACTAAGGTCGCTTGTATTTGAGGGTGTTCAAATGCAACATTTCCTTGTTTTTGGTCGTTTGCGCGTGGCAGACCCCGTGCGGGCCAAAAGTCTGATACCTTGGCATCTCGAAAAGTCTACAGCAAATGAAGGGATGCTAAACAATTAACAGTATTATAAGTTAGAAGTCTCAATCTACTGCCCACAGGGCCAATGATCTAGATGTTAGGTCTTTTAAATAATAATAATAGTAATAATAATGCTAATAATAATAATAATCATTATCATCATCAATTGTCCACAAGACTCTGTGGACACATGTTCGCCTTTCCAGTCGAAAGCTGCCATAGAGTGGTCCCAACAACGGCACGTGAATATTTCAAATCCCCAAATATGCATCAATATCGTGATATATTCTATACTGGAATTAACCCTGGGTCTTCCCGAAAATAAGGCTTCTACTCTAACCCCACATTGCGCTGCGAACATTCACGCCTAACTAAGTAATCAGAAGACAATATATGGAGATATGGCTCACGTCACTAGATCACTCGTCTGTAGGCGTTTGGCATGTTGTTCGAAAGTCCGACAACCAGGAATTGTATCGTCCCTGTTAAATGGTAGGAATACCATCGTTATCACAATGTATTCACACTGACTGAGGTACAGCCCAGAAATGAAAGATATATTTATTCATATTTACTCATGGGGAAATAAAGACAGTTTGGTTATTAACAAGCAACTCTGTTCTAAATTTTAAAAATATGTATATTTCAAAATATACAAATATAAAAAAGGACAACTTTGAAAGGTCAATCTGAATATCGGATAAAATGTTCGTTATTAACTAATAGGTTGCATTTTTTTATTTCTTTAACTTCAGTTTCATCGGTATTCTTTTTTGCTAGTTGCTTTACGTCGCACCGACACAGATAGGTCTTATGGCGACGATGGGACAAGGAAGGGCTAGGAGTAGGAAGGAAGCGGCCGTGGCCTTAATTAAGGTACAGCACCAGCATTTGCCTGGTGTGAAAATGGGAAACCACGGAAAACCATTTTCAGGGCTGCCGACAGTGGGATTCGAACCTACTATCTCCCGAATACTGGATACTGGCCGCACTTAAGCGACTGCTATCGCGCTCGGTCATCGGTATTCTCAACCAGAAATGATAAATATATTTAAATAATATATTGTTCAGTGTTTCTTCTTTCTGTACACATTTTCCCCGTACCCTTCTAAGATCGCGGGTGGGATCTGGTCACACATGTTAATTTGACCCAATTTTACGGCCAGGGGCCCTTGTTGACACCGTCCCTGGCAAGAGAAAAACTATTGCGTTTTTCTGTGGTGGTTTGTAGTGTGTAGTGTTGTATATAAACGGAGAAGTGTGTACTAAGATACACACGAACACCCAGTATCCCGGGATTCGAATCCAGGATTCTCTAAACCGAAGGCTAAAATTTCTGACAGTTCAGACAAGGATATGAACTAATAAGTGTTCGATGTAGATCCAATTCATATTTAACTTCGTGAGACGTAAGAACATCTGAATAACATGCAATATCGTAACGTTCGGTAGTGTCATTGAGGCGTATGTTTCAGAGGAGATGAATCATTTGTTGACGATCCCGACTTGATAAAAAGCAAAGAATTGATTCTAAAGAATATCAGCCTTGAAGAATACAAGCGCATCATATGGACATTCTATAAATTCTCTTTCCAATTACATCACTGTTGTCAATGGTAGACGACTTAATTTCTAATTAATCTTCCTCTATAGAGAAATACTTTACTCGTCGCTTTCAAAAAAAAAAAAAAAAAAAATTATGTACATAAATTAAAATCTAATGAACATTCAACATTTAAAGCTACTTAAAATCTACGCTGTTGGCAGCTGTAGCTGATGTTTGGAAATAATACTAAACTGGCTCAACCAATTTGGACCAAAATATGCGGAATGTAAGGGAATCTTATGAGTACGTGTTTTAACGTACCGCCAACGCAGATAGGTCTATCGCAACGATAGGATAGGAAAGGGATAGGGATGGGAATGCAGTGGACATGACCCTTATTAAGATTAATTCACGAATTAATTCACGCCCACGACGTGGAAAGGGCGTCTTTCAAAGTTGACCAATGAAAACGATTGTTCGTCCATTTCTAGGATCGTAGTATCTAAGTGCAAATGGGTTCTATAGGACCCGCTGCAATCGCTCTTGACTATTAAGATGTCAGATACCATACCACCTGGACTACATTTACGAAATAAAAAACATACGCCTCAACGCAGGATCGAGCCCTCGACCTCCTGCTTGCTAACCAAAAACTCTATCCACTGCACCACCTTTACAGAACGACTCACACGTGCTGGCAGAGGTAGTTACTCTACATATGGTTACACTGTTGCCAGATTGCCACTTTTCAACGTCCTTTTTCTGCCGGATATACTCGCAGGACGAACTTTTGTGAGATATATTATTTTATTGCTGGTATGTGAGGCGTCGCGCTGCGACACCCGAGTGCGTGAATATCGCTTCACTCTGTATACGTAGATAAATACCCTTCACTGTCTCTGTGAATCAGCACAACTTGCAGACAGTATTCTCATGATTGGCACTTGTTATATCACACAGACACTCACACAGATACTGTACGTTGATAATACTGTGTCCACTGACTCGAACACTTGACTTAAAGATACATTCACTCCAGCAACACAGGCTTGTTGTTTCAGAACATAAATTATCCAAAGTCTGATATAGAGGGCCTCATAGCTCTCACCAACATATAAGACACAAAGCCGCCACAAGTGATACAATACGAAGTGCCTAAGCACTTCATAGTTTGTAGGTCAACCACGTTCCACGAACATTATAAGACCACGTTCCAAAAAAATTACATCTCCTCTTACTACCAAAATTTTCACTCAAGTAGTCTCCGCTGTTCTCTCACATGCCTATATAGACATCAGCTTACATTTACTCTCACATGATACGTCTAGATTGATCCTGGCCATCCAATCACGAGTAGGAGATCCTCTTGCCGTACCAAGACCTCGCACTGAACCATTTCCTGGTCCCAATACAATAACAAGGCCACCTTATCGGACTCTGCGTTATCTGCATGACTCACGCAAACTTTCCGAGTTGTTATTAGCACCGTTTTCCCATCCGCTTGTACAAAACAAATTACTCATATCATATATGAAGACCTTCCAGCTTAAAATATTAAGAAGCGGGCGAGTTGGCCGTGCGGCTAGGAGCGCGCAGCTGTGAGCTCACATCCGGTGACATAGTCATCATCATCATCATCATCATCTGTTTACCGTCCAGGTTCGGTTTTTCCCTCGGACTTAGCGAGGGATCCCACCTCTACCGCCTCAAGGGCAGTGTCCTGGAGCTTCAGACTCTTGGTCGGGGGATACAACTGGGGAGTATGACCAGCACCTCGCCCAGGGGGCCTCACCTGCTATACTGAACAGGGGCCTTGTGGAGGGATGGGAAGATTGGAAGGGATAGGCAAGGAAGAGGGAAGGAAGCGGCCGTGGCCTTAAGTTAGGTACCATCCCGGCATTCGCCTGGAGGAGAAGTGGGAAACCACGGAAAACCACTTCCAGGATGGCTGAGGCGGGAATCGAACCCACCCCTACTCAGTTGACCTCCTGAGGCTGAGTGGACCCCGTTCCAGCCCTCGTACCACTTTTCAAATTTCGTGGCAGAGCCGGGAATCGAACCCGGGCCTCCGGGGGTGGCAGCTAATCACGCTAACCACTACACCACAGAGGCGGACTGACATAGTCAATGAAGTAAAATTCAAACGACAATTACATAGGAACATCAACAACAACAAATAATTCCATGGAAGCCAAATATTGCAAGAAATTATATCGAAACAACTAATTTCACAGTAACAAATTAATAAAAAGGAGATACAATAAACAATCAACAAAAGTATACGTGACAGTGGCATATACTGAGGGCTACCAAGGCTTTCGGTGAAGCCCAAACCTCAGTTGAGAAGGATGGAATTCTAAAGCGCATTATAATGTGAGCGTCTGACAAATTGTTCCATTTACAAAACTTGAAAGCATTAAGAAAAAATGTCGCAGCCCACTGTCGGCAGCCCTGAAGATATTTTTCCGTGATTTCCCATTTTCACACTAGACAAATGCTGGGGCTGTACCTTAATTAAGGCCAAGGTCGCTTCCTTCCCATTTCTAGGCCTTTCCTGTCCCATCGTCGCCATAAGACCTATCTGTGTCGGTGCGACGTAAACAAATTGTGAAAAATATTAAGAATAAATATACAAATGGAATAATAATAATAATATATCTTATTTGTGAATATAGTGCGAGGGTGTGATATATACTATCACACACTACTCGTACGTCATTTTTTGTCACGTATCAGTGGCGTATGCTGGGATCAAAGTTTGGGCTACCACTAGACTTAGGTTACCCCTTTTCGATGTTTGGTTTTGAGCTGCAGCCAATAGCCAACGGAGAAGCCTACTCTGTTGTCTAGGCTGCTTCACAAGCTACTGCCCTGGCCTCTGTCACTGCCAATACTCAACACCTGACACCTGATCAGTGGAGATGGTAGCTTAAGGTTTCGCTAATTAAAGTCCGGCTTTGTGGCGTATTGGATGGAATGCTTGCCTTTGGTCCGATAGCCCCGGTTCAGTTTTTCAGAATCAACCCCCTCATACTCTTCATTGCCCTGACTTGGGAACTGGGTGTTTATGACGTCTTCGCCATTCATTTTGTCCTCATTAGGTCACCACCAAGCCTATACAGATGCCATTCCCCATTATTATTATTATTATTATTATTATTATTATTATTATTATTATTATTATTATTATTATTATATTAAGTGAATATGCTGAATTTTACGGCGATCGTACCCATCATTCACTAATTAATTACCTTGCTCAGGAAATCAGTGGTGGTGTCCGACCTATAATCACGGGTTCAATTCAACCAACAAAAGAGAACACTAAACCTGAAAGAATGCATTTCATTTAAGCAGATCTACCTACAAAAAAGAAACTGTATTACTCCTATAACAGCCTCAATACAGCGTCTTCCTACAAGGATGTAGAAGTAAACGGGTGTGAAATACCAGCGCTCTGTTATCAATGTAAGTCATAAGTATGAGATGAGGAAGTATATATGATGAGGAACGCATAGTTGATAGTTAGCAGTGGCGATCTGACGGAACGCAGCCTAGCACAGCTATCATCCCGGTCCCAGCACCTATCGGACATACGTCAGCAAGCCGCGTGAAGTGGGTCGAGGGGAGAGGGACGAGAGTCTGGGCTGCAATATCAGTCTCAGATGCCTTGCTCTCAGAAATACGTGCGACATTTTTTCTTAACGCTTTCAAGTTTTGTAAATGGAACAATTTGTCAGACGCTCACATTATAATGCGCTTTAGAATTCCATCCTTCTCAACTGAGGTTTGGGCTTCAGCGATAGCCTTGGTAGCCCTCAGTATACGCCACTGTCACGTATACTTTTGTTGATTGTTTTTTTTTGTATCTCATTTTTATTAATTTGTTACTGTGAAATTAGTTGTTTCGATATAATTTCTTGCAATATTTGGCTTCCATGGAATTATTTGTTGTTGTTGATGTTCCTATGCAATTGTCGTTTGAATTTTACTTCATTGACTATGCCACCGGAATATATCCCAATTCCAATGTGTAGTAATAAAAAAAGAATTAATCATTTTTGTACCTTGGTGCAAGTTAGTAAAAAGTGCCACAATGAACAAAATTAAAAATAATTTGAGGGTCAGATTAGCTTATTTACCTTTTTGTTGATTTACATTTTTTATAGGATGCGTTAGAAAAATAGATATGCACTTTCAGTTCATAAAATAGTTACCGGACTAGTAATGTGAGTCTAAATGATTGAACATTGTACGCCTGCATGTAAGA
Organism: Anabrus simplex; assembly: GCF_040414725.1. NCBI lineage: Eukaryota > Metazoa > Arthropoda > Insecta > Orthoptera > Tettigoniidae > Anabrus > Anabrus simplex. The sequence continues at coordinate 688,232,672 of NC_090266.1, read as the reverse complement.
GCTCTTTATAATTTTGTTTACTGTTTTATTTCCCCAACGAAAACAACTAAAAATAGAAGGTTATATAAGTAGCCCAGAATAGTGTAAGGTACTGCTGCAAAAATTCACAGTAAAACATAAATGCATACATCCTAATTATAGACTGTTGTGTCCGACTCGTTGGCTGAACGGTCAGCGTACTGGCCTTCGGTTCAGAGGGTCCCGGGTTCGATTCCCGGCCGGGTCGGGGATTTTAAGCTTAATTGGTTAATTCCAATGGCACGGGGGCTGGGTGTATGTGTTGTCATCATCATTTCATCCTCATCACGACACGCAGGTCGCCTACGGGAGTCAAATAGAAAGACCTGCATCTGGCGAGCCGAACCCGTTCTGGGATATCCCGGCACTAAAAGCCATACGACATTTCATTTTTTTCATAGACTGTTGTGCCTTTCAGCATTCAGTCTGTGAATTTACTAAATGCTGCCATAATCCCCTAATAGTGGCCTCGTTTAGTTCTATACCTCTGAGTCCCACCGAGCTCAGTAGCTGCCCCACCTTAAGTGCGGCCAGTATCCCGTATTCGAGAGATAGTGGGTTCAAATCGCACTGTCGGCAGCCCTGAAGATGGTTTTCCGCGGTTTCCCATTTTCACACCAAGCAACAAGTAAAAAAACCCCTGAGTCTAATCATCGTCATCATTGTTTCAATCTGTTTCTCTTACCCTCCACATCCGAGCCCATTATTCTCCTAGGTAGCCTATCCTCGTCCATTCACCTCACATGACCCCACCATCGAAGTCGCTTAAAGCGTATAGCTTCATCGATCGAGTTCATTCCTAATTTAGCCTGTATCTCCTCATTACTTGTGTCGTCCTGCCATTCACGCTACATTCATGTTTTCTACTCTCTAATTTAAGAAAAAGTTATACTGCATCCAGTCATGTTTCATTCCCGTAAAGCACAGATGGTCTGAAAACAGAGCGGTGTAAAGACAGGTTCGTTAGGGAGCTGACTTCTTTCTTACAAAATACTGTTGATCGCTAATGCGAGCTCAGTGGTTTAGCTTTGCTGCATCTTGATTCAGTCTCACTCACTTACTACCATCCCGGGAGAATACACATCCTAAATACTTTGAATTGTCTACCTGTTCCAGTTTTGTGTTCCCAGCCTGACATTTAATTCTCGTAGGTTTTTATCCTACTAATATCACTTAAGTCTTGGAAAGGCTAATTTTCATACCATACAGTCTGCACCTATTTTCAAGACTGCAGGTTTTCAGCAAAGTCTGCCATTAACACCAAATCGCCGTCGTAGGCCAAACTGTTTACTATATTTCAACTTAATTGAATGCCTCCCTGGCACTTTATACCTTTCAGTGCATGATCCATGTAAACTGTGAACAACAAAGGTGATAAATTACAGCCTTGTCTAACCCCAATGAGTACCTTGAACCAAGAACTCATTCTACCATCAATTCTCACTGCAGCCCAACTGTCAACATAAATTCCTTTGATTGCTTTTAATAGACTAACATTAATCCAAAGTCCCCAAGTATGGCTAACATCTTTTTCCGCGGTACTCCGTCATGTCTTCTCTAGATTTAATAATTATAACTACCTATTCCTCTCGTAGCATTTTTCAATTAGCAGGCGCATACCGAAGATCTGATGCTGACAGACCCTCTGTGGTCTGAAATCACATTGGTTTTCACCAAACTTACTCTCAACCACTGATCGCACCTTCCCTTTAAAAATGGCAGTGAACACATGGCCTGGTATACTGAACTATTAAATACCTAGTTAGTTGCTGACATTCTTCCTGTCCCCTTGCTTATAGATAGGCGTAATTACTGCTTTCGTCCAATCAGAAAGTACCTTACTAAGATTCCATGCTAAATCTTATTCCTCTGTGGAGTTATTTCATCCCTGCCTTCCCATTATATTTCACAGTTTCAGATCTAATTTCATCTATTCCTACTGCTTTATGACAATGAGTTTATTTAGCATTCTTTCAACTTCCTCAAGCGTAATATCACCAACATCATTGTGGTCCTTCCAGTGAGTTCTTTGTTCGCGACGTCAACAGAACGTTTCCCTTTCAGGGTGTCCGGCTCCATGGCTAAATGGTTAGAGTGCTGGCTTTTGGTCACATGGGTCCCGGTTTCGATTCCCGGCAGGGTCGGGAATTTTAACCATAATTGGTTAATTTCACTGGCACGGGGGCTGGGTATATGTGTCGTCTTCATCATCATTTCATCCTCATCACGACGCGCAGGTCGCCTATGGGAGTCAAATCAGAAGACCTGCATCTGGCGAGCCGAACTTGTCCTCGGACACTCCCGGCACTAAAAGTCGTACACCATTTCATTTCATTTCCTTTCAGGGTGAGAAGATTTTTTCAAAATCCACCTCTTCAGTGATTGCCTGGGATCTGTAATGAGTTCACCTGATTTACCTAAAGTTCTATTCATTTCCCTGTTCCCTCCCTTTCTGAGTTTTTTTATTGATATCCAGAAAGTTTTCCCTGACACCTGACCTAGCCTTTGCAGGTTATCATCAAAGTCTTCCCACAACTTCTTCCTGGATTCAACCATAACTTGTTTCACTCTGTTCCTTTCTACGTAAAATTCCCTGTATACGTCAGCCCTTGTTTGAAGGTTGAAGCCATTTCTTATACGCCTACCTATTACAATAACAAGCTACTCTCACGCATCATTCACCAAGATGTTCGCATTTCCCCATCTTAACGCACAGTAATCCTAGGCATGTTCTTTCTAATACAGCATCCCTGTATGCCACCCATTCATTTTTCTATATACTGAGCCTGCTTACTGTCTGTTGTTAGGAACTTTTCACTATTCATATCCATGTACTTCTGTCCATTTTCCCATCATGGATATTTTCTACCCTTATTCGTCTTCGGACAGATTTCACTTTTTGTGCCCAAGACCTACAGATACGTAGTTCATTGCAGATCAGATATTGGTCTGTACCATTAAACAATCCCCGGAATACCAGCATATTACTAACACATTTCCTGAATTATAAGTCCATTAAGATATTGAACCCATAATTCTACGGTGAGAAAAATATTTTTTTTTCTCCAATATTTATTTGGCATTAAGAAAGTACTTTTATGTTTGAAGGCAGCCATGTTGCGCTCCTACGAGCCCCCATGTCGCGTGGGAAGGTTCTCCCTCACGGCAAGCTCGTGAATTGCCGGGACACCTCGGTGGGACTCGAGTGCCCGACAATTCTTTAAAGTCATGGAATTCTGCACAACGAGGGATTTTGGCAATCTAGTAAATGAAGAAATAAATAAGCAAAATTATTCGTGCACCCTCCGTGAAGACAGAGACACCAGGGAAAAACTTAAATGCAGTTAAGCCCAAGTACATGTTAGCGTGAGAGCAGCGAACCAGCTACACGTGCCAAGGTCAGTAGAGGAAGAAAACGCGCGAAACGCACGGGCAGAAACAATTTATTTCCCCTGTTGTGAGTGTAGAAAAAAATTATAAAATTAACACCTAACATAAGTGCAAGTCTGTCCGGAGTTCTGGGACAAGTCTTATCAAAATCGGGATATTAGACACGAATTTGGCAGATTACACAACCGAGCCTCATAGAGGGGATAGCGTCCCTCCTGAAATTATAAAAGAAACCCCCCACCGTAGATTTTTGGAGTGTCGATCTGGAACTTGAAGCCGCGGGAGCTCGTGCCCGTCGCCATTGGAAATTCGCGCCAGATTGACCGACAATAATTAAATACATGTCCGTGGCTAAGGTCCATATACTTAGTTAAGAAGAAAAAGTGATTGGGAAAGTTTGAACGTTTGCCGACGAACTAGGAAGGTGTAGGCTGGTTGAAATCTACACAGCGGGTTTTATTTATATCATCTTGTGTACATTTGAAAGTGAAGCAGAATCTTGGGGGAAGCTAGTCAGAGTAGTTTTGCTCCCTTATCGGCCGAACACCTGTTTATTGAGGTAACGGAGAGAGAAGCCATTCTGGGAACGCATCAGACAGTTGTAGTCGACTGCAGGACGAGGGAAGTTCGTGGTGCAAGTTACAGAGAAAGTGCCTGATTTATGTGGTAATTTTAATATCGTGTGTGTGAAGGGTAGTGGTTTATATGAGTGAGATTTTGGAAATGAAAATGTTATCTGTGAAAATGAGCGGCTAAGCCTGAGATCAGCTGGCGACGATGTAATCAGAATGCTGAGAATGTCACCATTGTGCAGGTCTGTCTATTTTATATTATGTTGTAAATAGTTAGTCATTGTCTGTCCCAACCAACTTTTCCAGATGATTGTCGGGTTGATATGCGTAATTATCAGGCGAAAGGTGTTGTAAATTTTGGTCAGCGTGTGAAATTTCAGTGTGTAAAGTTCATGTCAAGAACGGTAAAATGCGACGCTTAAAAATTTTGTGTTGAATGTTCGAGGAGATATCATTCAAAGCGTGGATTTTTGGAACGTTATAAGTGTAAATTTGTCGTGGCGAATATCTTAATCTCAGATGCCAGTTGAATTCAGAAATGTTGGTCGATAATAATAATAATAATAATAATAATAATAATAATAATAATAATAATAATAATAATAATAATAATAATAATAATAATAATAATAATAATAATGTCTACCGCGGGATAAGGAAATTTTTCTATGTTAAAGTGCATCTAACCAGTATATTTTTACAAAGATCGCAGGCATATTTAGATGATTTCGGTGAAATTTGTTAGAGTCACAGTCATAAATGGGAAGGAAATTTTGAGACATCGTGTATATCAATGATACGAAAAGTCGCTGGGTGCTCTTGGACTCTCGAGTAAGAGATGTGTTTAATAACGGTTGTCGTTTTCACCAGGGGATCGATGTATGAAAAAGGGTCTTGAAGGAAAAGGGATTGAGAGCGACGAATTTATAGGTATGTGGAGACGAGATAGATGGAAGTGATACCGCTGGAATAAAGCGAGGAGAAGGCTGTGTTGAAACAAGCTGTATTTTTGTAGAGGAAGTATTTAGGAACAGGCTGTGTGAGGCAGGCTGTATTGTTTTCCGCAATCAATCCAAATTTGAGACGACTATGATGTGAAGCATCGTAAAATTTATAGAAAGATTCCAAGTGAAAACGACCATAGTAAAATGTTAAAGTCTGGGTAGTACACATCCAGTGATCTCTGTTACGTAAAGCCCGTATGGATAATAAAGTAATGAACGACTTCAAGGATCGAAGAGCACTTTGGACCCATGGTTGGGTTGTATTGAATTTGTTCACTGGAGAGGTCGTCGATAAATATAGTTGGAGGTGATGATAGGCGATTTGAGAATTTCGAATGCGGTAGTGATGATTATTATTTTTGAAGGTATCCACAAAATGGCAAATATGTGTTGGGAAATTTCTTTTGCTTCCCTAACACTTCCGTGCACAGGCTGAGAGTGTGTTCGAGGTGGAGAATCGTTCCTCACGTATATTTATTTTTGAGTTCATGTATTGTAATGGTAGAGACTTACTGTATTTTTTCGACTTGCATTCATTTGATAGGAAGAGACGTAGTTCCGTCGTGCGTATTTTGTCTGACCAGATTTAGTGTTAATGTTGGAGGTGTTTGAAATTGCTGTTCGCCTGATATGTTAAGGGAGGCGCATTACGACCCACTGCGACGCCCGACGATAGGATTAGGACGTCAGATGTTATTCTTGGAGTCACTGATGATGAGACGTCCTAGGTCACGCCCGACAATAGAATTTGGAAGGCATCATGTACATAATGATTAGGTTTAGGGTATACAGATTTCAATGTGAGCCCGACGATAGGTCTGGGATGGTAGCTGTACATACTCAAGTCTCGGTTTAGATGTTTCTTTTGTTTTGTTTTTTTGAAGTGGCCTGGAGGAAGGTAGCAGTTACAGTACGATATGATTTATTGTAGAGGGTCAATGCGTAGCTCTCCATTTGAGATAACGGGACTGCTGTTGACAAGTGAGGGCTGTCCAAGTGTTGGATATCGGCTCGATATAGATTAAATATTTTTTCTGTGATTCTTCATGCGTGTTAAGCTGTATGACTTCGAGATGTTAATTTATTTTTACGGACTTCATTGTTTCTCGTTTTAACGTCCGTTTTCGTTTGATAGTGTGCATATTGACACTCAGTGTATTAGAGTGAGACTTGAGTTGCGAATGCGGTTTCGATTCGTCAGCCAGTAATAATTTTATTTTCAATCCTGTCGTACTTTCATTTTTATTCATAGTTAGAGTAATTAAGTAATCACTTTACCAGTAGTGTGTTGGGACAGACAGTAAATAGAGAGATCTGTACTGGTAGCATTGTTTTTCAAGGGAAAGAATTCCTTAAAGATGTAGTAAATTTTAGCGTGGACTGGTAATTTTATTAAGCATAACAAACCCATTTCTAACCTGAAAATCGGTTCGACAATAATACTTTTCAAGTGACTTTCCACTTTTTATTTAACTTCAGTGTTTGGCATTTCTTCTAAATGCATGATTAGTAATTGTTTCCTGCATTTCGCAGTTTTGTTCCTTTAGAACGACATAACGTAAGATCCTCTCGGATCATGTTGTTGTTGGTTCCTTCCGAACAGCTGTTTGGGGTGATGCACATTTAGCATCGGGATTATTTTATCACTTAAGGGTGTCATGACTGACAAATACATGGTGGAATTTTATTTCAATTGTGAATGATGCTGTTAACTTGTAGTGAACACCATGCTTTCACATAACATTTCGCAACCTATCCAAAGCAACTGATAGTCAGTTTGGTTCGATTAAGGGTCCATTCGGCGGGTGTTCCGTATCCGTGAAGGGTATTTGGCTGGTGGATAACCTTAATTAAGAGAAAATCAGGCGTTCTAATTGTTGAAAGTCAGATTTTCCACGGATCGTGTGGATTAACTCTCAGTTCTCGTTTGGAATAATAGGTGCCCGGTTTTCAGGTCTTCCCTTGTTCAGTTTTTCAGTTTCGCTGTCCACTAACATATTAGCTTCTCCGAAGCAACTCTTCGACATTGGAAGAAACGAAGTGACGTTATGTAATGTGACTGTGTTTGGAACATTCAAAATCAATAATTTATATAATTTTTTTTATTTTGCAAGAATGCATATTAAATTAATGATGTTATCGTGCTGTTTCAATTTAATAAAAGTTAGTAAGCACATTTTTGCTCCTCATTTCAAGTAGTTAGGCTCTCTTCTGAACCCCATCGTTTGGTTAAGATCGTGACCGAATTTATTCCCGCAACGACCCAGGATTTAAGAGTTCTAAATTGTTCTACTGTAGCAGCCGTGGCCGACCAACGATGGAATGGTAAGTTCAAGGGTTCAATATAGCCTACTTTGAATCTGGTGCCCCTACCCTCCCACGTGTAGCGGTGAATAGCTTTATGCATGAAGAATATATTCGTAACTGCTAACCTCATACTAGCACAAAAGTCCAGTAAACGCTTCCCATTCCTGTTAGTTTCCATATCTTCCCCTCAGTGAACCCTCGCCTTTCCGTGTCCTTCAGTTCTATTTCCAACTCTCGGACTGGAATCGCCCACTAGAAGTATCCTGTTGATCCCGACAACAGTGTCACTAAGTGCCTCATAAAACCTGTTAATTTCATCCTCATTTGCACCCTCACATGGTGAATACACAGACTTAATTCCCATCCTAATTCCTCCAGCAGCTAAATCTATACACCATTCGCACATTTACGTGCCTAACAGAATCTGTGTTGCGTGCAATAGTATGAACAGTTAACAATAAGAATAATTTATAATCTCTTCCTTGTTATCTCCTGTTACCCGGATATTATCAACTCCTAACCCATCCAGACAAAACCACTTTGCTGACTCAGCCATTTCTACTTTCTTTCTTACATAAGCCCCATTAATAGCTACTGATAGCTCCCCATCGATTTCGATTTCGTTCGCCAAGTTCTTTTCAAGGAGGCCCTCGCCTGTAAAATTGAAGTGGGTCTCCGTTACTCCCATAGGAGCTCGATAAATTCCGTGAAGCAGGATGCTAGACTACTAATCCGTAGTTCAAGTGAGATTCCCTCTTCTAACGGTTTAGGGACCAGCGATAGATTGTACAGTCCTAGCTGTCCGAGTACAAGGAGGCCATGACTCAGAATATGTCCGAGATGACCACTCCCATTCCATAGTAACTAGTATCCCGACACTCAGGACAATTTACTAAGCCACAGCCGTTGCCCTTGGTTCATGAACTAGGACGTGACTACAGTAACTCTCACCATGAACCATTCGCAGTGAAAGACAAAATATAATTTTATTTGGTTGTTGATTAAGAAAAATAGCTATCAGGTTTGCAAAATAAAAACAAGTAGGCCTATAAGTAGAATAAATTAAATAAAAATTATGAAGATTTCTTTTTAAAATTTGCTTTACGTCGCATCGACACGGATATATCATATGGCGAAGATGGGATAGGAAAGGCCTAGGAGTGGGAAGGAAGTGGCCGTGACATTAATTAAGGAACAGTCCCAGCTAGAATTTGCCTGGTGTGAAAATGGGAAACCACGGAAAACCATCTTCTGGGTTGCCGATAGCGGGGTTCGAACCTACTATCTCCCGGAAACAAGCTCATAGCTGAGCGCCCTTAAACGCACGGCCAACTCGCCCTGAGCTTTGTTTCTTCTGGTAGATACTCCGTGCATGCCTACTCTCTTGAATAAATTACACAGTTAATATTATCGAACTCTTGTTCCAGTATATCAAAATAATGTTTTGCTTTCTCTTTCGCTCTTATTCATTTTCAGTAACTGGGATCTTCGTGCAAAATGAATGATACACAGGTAGCAAGTCAGGCAATAAAGGCAACATTTGTTTAGTTACGGATATGAATGTCTCTGATTTCTCTGGACAGTCACTTACAAATTGATTTTTCCTTCCAATCTTTTGAATGAAACATCATGCTAGGTCTGAATCATTCGTAATAGTATAAGAAATCATCCCTGAGGTAGAGCTCACCAGTTCTACTATAATATCCGTTTCAAGAAGCAATCTGCCATTGTAATGGCGTTTATCCTCATCTTACAGAAAACATATGCAAGCAGTCATTTTGTAACGATATCTGAAATCACACTTAGATGGCAGTTCGGTCGATTCAGGATACACAGCAGTAAAGCATACAGAGTACATTCAGATAAAAAAGTCAAAGTCGCCCATTATCTAGCACCAACGTTCATAACAAATTGTGTTCCAGGCATTAATAACAATAATAGTAACAGTCCAGAACCTAGCTGCTCTGATGTGATTCCATCTCTAGATACAGAGTGGAACGAAATAGTTAGCAGACGTAAGATTTCCTCAAATACATTATACATACATACATACATTACATACATTATCATTATAGACTGTTATGCCTTTCAGCGTTAAGTCTGCAAGCCTTTGAGAATTTACTAAACGTCGCCACAATCCTCGATTTGCAACTAGTGTTGTGGCCTCATTTAGTTCTATACCTCTTATCTTTAAATCGTTAGAAACCGAGTCTAACCATCGTCGTGTTGGTCTCCCTCTACTTCTCTTACCCTCCATAACAGAGTCCATTATTCTCCTAGGTAACCTATCCTCCTCCATTCGTCTCACATGACCCCACCACCGAAGCCGGTTTATGCGTACAGCTTCATCCATCGAGTTCATTCCTAAATTAGCCTTTATCTCCTCATTTCGAGTACCATCCTGCCATTGTTCCCACCTGTTTGTACCAGCAATCATTCTTGCTACTTTCATGTCTGCTACTTCTAACTTATGAATAAGATATCCTGAGTCCACCCAGCTTTCGTTCCCATAAAGCAAAGTTGGTCTGAAAACAGACCGATGTAAAGATAGTTTCGTCTGGGAGCTGACTTCCTTCTTACAGAATACTGCTGATCGCAACTGTGAGCTCACTGCATTAGCTTTACTACACCTTGATTCAATCTCACTTACTATATTACCATCCTGGGAGAACACACAACCTAAATACTTGAAATTATCGACCTGTTCTAGCTTTGTATCACCAATCTGGCATTCAGTTCTGTTGAATTTCTGACCTACTGACATCAATTTAGTCTTCGAGAGGCTAATTTTCATACCATACTCATTGCACCTATTTTCAAGTTCCAAGATATTAGACTGCAGGCTTTCGGCACAGTCTGCCATTAAGACCAAGTCGTCAGCATAGGCCAAACTGCTTACTACATTTCCACCTAACTGAATCCCTCCCTGCCATTTTATACCTTTCAGCAGATGATCCATGTAAACTATGAACAGCAAAGGTGAAAGATTACAGCTTTGTCTAACTCCTGTAAGTACCCTGAACAAAGAACTCATTCTACCATCAGTTCTCACTGAAGCCCAATTGTCAACATAAATGCCTTTGATTGATTTTAATAATCTACCTTTAATTCCATAGTCCCCCAGTATGGCGAACATCTTTTCCCTCGGTACCCTGTCATATGCTTTCTCTAGATCTACGAAACATAAACACAACTGCCTATTCTTCTCGTAGCATTTTTCAATTACCTGGCGCATACTGAAAATCTGATCCTGACAGCCTCTCTGTGGTCTGAAACCACACTGGTTTTCATAGAACTTCCTCTCAACGACTGATCGTACCCTACCTTCCAAGATGCCAGTGAATACTTTGCCTGGTATACTAATCAATGAGATACCTCGATAGTTGTTGCAATCCTTCCTGTTTCCTTGCTTGTAGATAGGTGCAATTACTGCTTTTGTCCAATCTGAAGGTACCTTACCAACACTCCACGCTAATTTTACTAGTCTATGAAGCCATTTCATCCCTGCTTTCTCACTATACTTCACCATTTCAGGTCTAATTTCATCTATTCCTGCTGCCTTATGACAATGGAGTTTATTTACTATCCTTTCCACTTCCTCAAGCGTAATTTCACCAACATCATTTTCCTCCTCCCCATGAGCTTGGCTGTTTGCAACACCACCATGATGATTTGTTTTTACATTGAGAAGATGTTCAAAATATTCTCTCCACCTCTCCAGTGATTCCCTGGAATCTATTATGAGTTCACCTGAATTACTCAAAACACTGTTTATTTCCTTTTTCTCACCCTTCCTAAGATTCTTTATTACTGTCCAGAAAGGTTTCCCTGCTGCTTGACCTAGCCTTTCCAGGTTATTACCAAAATCTTCCCATTACTTCTTTTTGGATTCAACAGCTATTTGTTTCACTCTGTGTCTTTCATCTACGTACCAATCCCTGTCTGCCTCGGCCCTTGTTTGGAGCCATTTCTGATAAGCCTTCTTTTTACGTTTACAGGCTGCTCTCACTTCATCATTCCACTAAGATGTTCGCCTTTTCCCATCTTTACACACAGTTGTTCCTAGGCATTCCCTTGCTGTTTCTACTACAGCATCCCTGTATGCCACCCATTCACTTTATATATCCTGAACATGCTTACTGTCTACTGTTCGAAACTTCTCACTAATCATATCCATGTACTTCTGTCTAATTTCCTCGTCCTGAAGGTTTTCTACCCTTATTCGTTTGCAGACAGATTTCACTTTCTCTACCCTAGGCCTAGAGATACTTAGTTCACTACAGATCAGATAGTGGTCTGTATCATCGAAAAATCCCCGAAAAACTCTTACATTCCTGACAGATTTCCTGAATTCAAAGTCTGTTAAGATATAGTCTATTATGGGTCTGGTACCCCTAGCCTCCCATGTGTAGCGGTGAATAGCCTTATGCTTGAAGAATGTATTCGTAACATCTAAACCCATACTAGCACAGAAGTCCAGCAAACGCTTCCCATTCCCATTAGCTTCCATATCTTCCCCACATTTACCAATCACCCTTTCGTATCCTTCAGTTCTATTCCCAACTCTCGCATTGAAATCGCCCATTAGCACTATTCTATCCTTGCTGTTGACCCTGACCACGATGTAACTCAATGCTTCATAAAACTTGTCAACTTCATCCTCATCTGCACCCTCACATGGTGAATACATGGACACAATTCTTGTCTTAATTCCTCCCACTGACAAATCTACCCACATCATTCGCTCATTTACGTGCCTAACAGAAACTATGTTGCGTGCAATGGTATTCCTGATAAAGAGCCCTACCCCAGACTCTGCCCTTCCCCTTCTAACACCCGTCAGGTACACCTTATAATCTCCTATCTCTTCCTCATTATCTCCCCTTACCCGAATATCACTTACTCCTAGCACATCCAGATGCATCCCCTTTGCTGACTCAGCCAGTTCTACCTTCTTTCTTCCATAAGCCCCATTAATATTGATAGCTCCCCATCGAATTCCATTTCCTTCGCCAAGTTGTTTCCAAGGAGTCCCTCGCCTGTCAAATGGGAGTGGGACTCCATTACTCCCATAGGTCCGAGGCTTGCTAAAAGTGTTCTGAGCTCGGTAAATTCATGAAGCAGGATGCTGCCCTACTTGCACATAATCCAAGTGAGGATCTCTCCTCTAAAGGGTTATGGACCACCGGTGAATTGTATAGTCCTAGCCGCCTGAGCACAAGAAGGGCCACGACTCAGAATATGTCCGAGATGCCCACTCCCATTCCATAGCAACTGGTATCCCGACTCTTAAATACTACAAAACTTTAAACTAAAATAGTTAAATAAATTATTAACAGGAATTTCTGCCATAAATAACATGAAGGAGTGATTATGCGAGGATTGTTATTTACTTTACGTGTGCCGTCACTGTTGAATGGGTGATACTTTTTTATTAACTTACGGGTTAAAGTGACAACAGCCAAATTAGAGCACACCCCGCACCAAATTTCAATATTACTCTGCTGGCTTTTATAACGAAGGAAATTAACGTAATGCGTGAATTACTGAATTTATTTCCTTGAGCAGAATGTGCAGTTCATAATACACAGATTAAGAGTTTACTCTGAACATGAATATTTTCCCATGCCTTTTTTTAAAGCTTCATTTGCGGTTCCATAGCTATTGCATTTGAATTCCTTATCCATTGGCAATGTTAAATCTAAGTGTAGCAATAGAGTAAGTTCCTGTGTTTTTGGGCTCCTGCATGATATCGAATATATTGAAGGAGATGGTGAAGAAAAGCAAACTACACTGCTAAAAAATGCTGAAGTGACTCCGTTCACCAGTCTCACTTCTTCTAATAATCACTATTCTTCTAATGGAGAAAGCAAATTGTTTCTCCTCTGTACATCACTCAGGCGGCTGCCAAGGAATAAAAAACCTACATTCATCAACTGGTAATATTAAGCTTAAATAATGGAACGCCGTTTCTATCCCATCTTCAACGACTGCTACTAGGCTAGCTTCGTAATCAGCCTCCGAAGGTAATAGTTTGAATATTTTTAAAATAATGAGGATAGTTATAGAAAACGGTGACGTAATTCTTCATTATGAAAGAGGAATATTAGAAAAATAAAAATATCGGGGGAAAAGGAGTTTGCTAAACTTGTTTCTGAGTATAAGTGTAGAAACCGAAGAACGAAGCGCTCAGTAAAATTGAGCGATACAGGAAGTCACCAAATAGTCGATGAATTATGAAGTGCAGACAAGAGTTGGGACGTTAATAGATAGTTCATTGTTTCTCTGATAGCATCACAGCATGTTATTGAATTAGACCACGCAGTCAAGAAAAATAACTGGCAGAAGTAATAATCAGTATTTATTTCTTATCTACTTCGGGTGAGAAAATCCACGCAAGTGGAACAATTTTTTAAAATACACTGGAAGTAATTATTCGTTTTTCAAAATCTGCCTTGAAGAGAGTGAGAGAAAATGGTATCATAGATGCCTACAGATGAGGTAAATATGTAACATTCAATGAATTTCTACATGATCTATATTATGGATTATGATAGAAGAGTACTATTGACCAATTTCCATCAGAAGAGAATCACAACAGCAAGAAAAGAACGAAAGGGAAGATCATTTGAAATGATCTCACGGTATCAAAAATGTATACGGTACCGGTATTGTAACTAGGATACGTCTGAAAGTAGTTTAAAAAATACTGTAGTGTACTGTACAGTAGTATACGATTAGCCTAATATCCTATCAGAATTTAGTGTGCTTATTTTATTATTGTAAAATATTTGTGTAGTACTGGTGTGGCAGTGGTATCCGTAGAAACTCTTACTAAAATTCTGTTGTTGTAATTAAGATAGGCTTAACTGCAGTTTGGAATTGTGTAGTTCTTGTGTATTCCTTTAGATATTAAGTAATTAACAGCAGTTGTGATCCTGTTAGGGTTTGTAGGATAAAAAATAGAGTAGTATTGTACTGTAGTCGTATATTAATTACCTTATTGTTGTGTGATCTTTGAGTACTATCCCAGACAATATACCCATCCGTTCATTTATTTTTTGCAAATAAGTTATTTTATTTTTATTTTCATTTTTTCCGTAAAGAATGGCTAAGGAGCGCGAGTGTACGAACTGTGGGTGTGGCGAGGCCTTGAGAGGTATGAAGGAGCAGTTGGAGAGTTTGAGGGAGATAATTAGGATTCTCACAGAAGACAGGAAGGAAGATAGGACTCCCTCAAACAATGTACAGGTTACAGTAGGTGTACAAGAGGGACGGGAAGGAAAGGGGTGAGTTGTAGAAAGCAGGTGGTCTAATGTTCTAAGGGGAAGGAGATTGCAGGCTAAGGGCTCTATTCAGGATCAGAATTCAGGACAGGTGTCTGTACGAAATCGGTACGAGTCACTCCAGGTAGAGCAACAGAGGGAAGAAGAGGGACAGGGGACTTTTGCTGAGATGTGTGGAAGTAGGAAGGGAAAAGGTAGGAAAGGGAAATGTAGAGTAGAGGATAGGAAAAGACAGGTGGAACAGGGTCATGGGGTCATGGGAAGGAGAAAAGGGAGGAGGAAGTAGCTTCTGACCAGGAGGGGAGGGGATCAAATGAGGTGGGTAGGGTTGAGGCTCTGGTCATGGGGGATTCCATCGTTAGACACGTGGGGAAAGAGTGTGGAGGAAAGGGAAACAGGGTAGAATGTTATCCAGGGATTAGGTTGAGACAGATGTTGAGGAAAGTAGAAGAGAGGGAAGAGGGGAAGGAGAAGGTGGTAGTGTTTCACGTTGGTACCAACAACGTAAAGCAAGCTGACATAAGTACCAACATAGTTGGAGATGTGTGGGATCTGGTATATGCAGCACGGGTGGAGTTTAAGAAAGCGGAGATTTTTATTAGTGCCATACTGTGTAGGAGAGATACTGACTGGAGGGTGATTGGGGATTTAAATGAGACTATGGAGTGGGTATGTGGGAAACTGGGAGTGAAATTTCTAGCTCCTAATGGGTGGGTAGGAGGTAGGGATCTGCGCTCAGATGGCCTTCATTTAAACCGCAGTGGTAAATATAAGTTAGGAAATTTGTTTAGAAGGGTTATAGGGAGGTACATTCAGGGAAACGAGGTGGCCTAGGGAGAGGTGATAAGGGAACGGGGAACTGGAAATCAAGTGGGGATGACATAAAATTGTTAGTGTTGAACTGTAGAAGTATTGTAAAGAAAGGAATAGAATTGAGTAATTTAATAGACATATATTTACCAGATATTGTAATAGGAGTTGCATCATGGCTGAGAAATGATATAATGGATGCAGAAATTTTTTCACGGAACTGCAGTGTGTATCGTAGAGATAGGATAGGAATGGTGGGAGGGGGAGTATTCATTCTGGTGAAAGAAGAATTTGTAAGCTACGAAAGAGTTAACGATGAGACACATGAAATTCTAAGTGAAAGGCTCATTTCTAAAGATAATAGGCAACTCGATATATTTGGAGTGTACAGAGCGGGAAAGGGTAGCTCTGACACGGATTCAGAATTATTTGATAAGATAATCAGCTATGTAGGAAACGACAAGGAAAGAAATGTGATTGTAGCGGAAGATCTGAATTTACCAGATGTCAATTGGGAAGGAAATGCGAACGACAGAAAGCATGACCAACAAATGGCAAATAAGTTAATATGGGAAGGACAGCTGATTCAGAAAGTGATGGAACCAACCAGAGGGAAAAATATCCTGTATGAGGTGCTGATAAAACCAGATGAGCTCGATAGGGAAAATGAAGTAATAGATGGTATTAGTGATCATGAAGCTGTTTTTGTCGTAGTTAAAAATAAATGTGATAGAAAGGAAGGTCTTAAAAATAGGACTATTAGGCAGTACCATATGGCTGATAAAGCAGGCATAAGGTAGTTACTAAAAAGTAACTATGATCTGTGGAGAACGATAAATAAAAATGTAAACAGACTCTGGGATGGATTTAAAGAAATTGTTGAGGAATGCGAAAACAGGTTTGTACCTTTAAGGGAGGTAAGGAATGGTAAAGACCCACCTTATTATAATAGAGAAATAAAGAGACTAAGAAGGAGCTGCAGACTGGAAAGAAATAGAGTTAGAAATGACTGTGGAAGTAAGGAGAAATTGAAGGAACTTACTAGAAAATTGAATCTAGCAAAGAAGGCAGGTAAGGATAACATGAAGGCAAGCATAATTGGCAGTCATACAAATTTTAGTGAAAAATGAAAGGGTATGTATAGGTATTTTAAGGCAGAAACAGGTTCCAAGAAGGACATTCCAGGAATAATTAATGAACGAGGGGAGTGTGTATGTGAGGATCTTTAAAAGGCAGAAGTATTCAGTCAGCAGTATGTAAAGATTGTTGGTTACACTCTCCAGATAGAGGAGGAGACTAAGGCTAAGGAAGTATTAACATTTGCATATGATAACAATGACATTTACAATAAGATACGAAAGATGAAAGCTACAAAAGCGGCTGGAATTGATAAGATTCCTGGGGATATACTAAAGACAATGGGTTGGGATATAGTACCATATCTGAAGTACTTATTTGATTATTGTTTGGTCGGAGGAGCTATACCAGATAAATGGAGAGTTGCTGTAGTAGCCCCTGTGTATAAAGGAAAGGGTGATGTACATAAAGCTGAAAATTACAGGCCAGTAAGTTTGACATGCATTGTATGTAAGCTTTGGGAAGGCATTATTTCTGATTATATTAGACATGTTTGTGAAATTAATAACTGGTTCGATAGAAGGCAGTTCGTTTCTGGAAAAGGTTATTCCACTGAAGCTCAACTTGTAGGATTCCAGCAAGATATAGCAGATATCTTGGATTCAGGAGGTCAAATGGACTGTACTGCGATTGACTGTCTAAAGCATTTGATAGGGTGGATCATGGGAGACTATTGGCAAAAATGAGTGCAATTGGACTAGACAAAAGAGTGACTGAATGGGTTGCTATATTTCTAGAAAATAGATCTCAGAGAATTAGAGTAGGTGAAGCTTTATCTGACCCTGTAATAATTAAGAGGGGAATTTCTCAAGGCAGTATTATCGGACCTTAATGTTTTCTTATATATATAAATGATATGAGTAAAGGAGTGGAATCAGAGGCAAGGCTTTTTGCGGATGATGTTATTCTATATAGAGTAATAAATAAGTTACAAGATTGTGAGCAACTGCAACGTGACCTCGAAAATGTTGTGAGATGGACAGCAGGCAACGGTATGTTAATAAATGGGGTTAAAAGTCAGGTTGTGAGTTTCACACATAGAATAAGTCCTCTCGGTTTTAATTACTGCGTTGATGGGATGAAAGTTCCTTTTGGGGATCATTGTAAGTATCTAGGTGTTAATATAAGGAAGGACCTTCATTGGGGTAATCACATAAATGGGGTTGTAAATAGAGGGTACAGATCTCTGCACATGGTTATGAGGGTGTTTAGGGGTTGTAGTAAGGATGTAAAGGAGAGTGCATATAAGTCTCTAGTAAGACCCCCAACTAGAGTATGGTTCCAGTGTATGGAACCCTCACCAGGATTACTTGATTCAAGAACTGGAAAAATCCAAAGGAGAGCAGCTCGATTTGTTCTGGGTGATTTCCGACAAAAGAGTAGCGTTACAAAAATGTTGCAAAGTTTGGGCTGGGTAGAATTGAGAAGAAGAAGGAGGGCTGCTCGACTAAGTGGTATGTTCTGAGCTGTCAGCGGAGAGATGGCGTGCAATGACATTAGTAGACGAATAAGTTTGAGTGGCGTTTATAAAAGTAGGAAAGATCACAATATGAAGATAAAGTTGGAATTCAACAGGACAAACTGGGGCAAATATCCATTTATAGGAAGGGGAGTTAGGGATTGGAATAACTTACCAAGGGAGATGTTCAAATAACTTCCAATTTCTTTGAAACCATTTAGGAAAAGGCTAGGAAAACAACAGGTAGGGAATCTGCCACCTGGGCGACTGCCCTAAATGCAGATCAGGATTGATTGATTGATTGATTGATTGATTGATTGATTGATTGATTGATTGATTGATTGATTGATTGATTGATTGATTGATTGTATTCACTCTATTTGTAGAGAGTGTAAAAAGGATGGTAAGCAAGCATCAAAGGAATGGCTGTCTCTAAAAGATTTCTGAGAATAACAATATAATCTTGCCTTTAAGGTGCCTGACGATGATGAAAGTGACAAGTGTGATGAACATGAAAGTGAACTACATCAGCAGTCAGTCACACAGAAGAAAGGGGCAGTCTTGGAAGAATCCAAACTTAAGTACAGTATATGATGAAACCTAGCAAGGTGCGTTGGAAAATTATAAGATCATCAATGGAAGTGTTCTCTGTGAAAGAAAGTAAAAACAAAATTTATGTTAATTTACTTGTAACAAAGGTTTACAATCTTTAGAGGACATTTTAGTAATACAGAATAAGTGATTTGGTGTACTGTAATCTAGAAACAAAAATGCTTTGTCTTGCAGAAATACCCAGGACTCTGTGCCGGCCTCCCCTGCAGCTGGTAAATGACGGTCATTAAGCAGTCTATGATCGCCTTTCGTACGACATGAAGGGAAAGAAAGATTGTCGTTACTCAATAACCGAATCCACCCCACACCATCAGGGACATTCCTTTGCTGTATCTGAGAAAATATCTACACTTTCCTGAAGTCATATCTGCAGTATGACCATCCATCAGGTCCATCCAAATTGAATTCGTTTTCATTACTGGAGGTCATATATTACCATTCTCTCTTACAAGTCACATGCCCTCTAGCCCACTTGCCTCCATTCTCCCTATGCGTTACATTCACACGTTGTCCTCGGACACTCCCGGCATTAAAAGCCATACGCCATTTCATTACCTTCACACAAAGCTGATTCCTCTTTCCTTGGATTTCAAAATAACTTTCACACACACACACACACACACACACACACACACACACACACACACACACACACACACACACACACACCATGCTGCCGTAATTATAGTCCTAAGAAGGAATTTGCAAGAGTAGATGGCTCTGTAAGTGCATGTACTCAGTATTGAAGTTTACCAATAATAAATAATGTGCCAATGATATATGTCCTACATTATATAGTAAATATCGTGTGTTCCCGTTTACGTTGCATAACCGGTTTCATGCTAGGATTGTTTACTACGCCAGTACACCCCAAACATTTAGTGGTCCTATGGATATCCAATGCAACTTAAGAGGGACCATTTCAAAGATAATTCATAATTGTAGATCTAAGAAAAGAGTTTGCAAACACCACATAATTCAAATTCCTACTACCCCTTAAATATCTATAGACACTTGACTCTAATTCTTACGATTAAACACTAACAGGTCCCATGTCGGAACGTGTGGAGGTCGTGGAGGAAGTAAGATTACTTCATGCTTCTTAATGTGAGCAAATTATTATATGTGACTCTTGATATACAGACTCTTTCTCTTTGATAAGATAACAGTAAAGGCTACATCACAAATTATGAAGTGACTCTATGTCAAATCCTTGACAAATGTACTATTGAACATAAGAATTACTAGTTGGGCACACACGCACACACATCTATATATATAAAATAAGAGTTTTGTCTGTACATTGCTCAGAATTTGAAAATAATGGTATTTCTGTATCAGTCATGTCCATAGTAACAAGGAAATGCACTTTTTACTTTTCCGTAATTTCTGTCTGTCTGTCTGTCTGTCTGTCTGTCTGTCTGTCTGTATGTATGTATGTATGTATGTATGTATGTATGTATGTATGTATGTATGTATGTGTACGTATGTACGTATGTACACGCATCACGAGGAAACGGCTGAAGAGAATTTAATGAAAATCGGTATGTGAAGTCGGGGGATGAGCCACTACAATCTAGGCTATAAATTATTTTACTCACGCTGTGTGAAATGGTAGTTCAGGTGAAGGCCTAAAATTGAATTCTCTAATATTTATATTAGTGGTGGTCCTATCGATAAATACTACATAACTAACGTTATATAGATTACATTTCCGATCATTTATGCCATACGTTGTTACCGTACCAGCTATGATAACACAGATATTCATGAATTTGTATTTTTGTTGCTAGGTTCATATCAACGCCGAACCACTAGAAAATGGGTTAACAGAATTTAATGAAAGTCAGTATATAGAGTCGGGGAATAAGAAACTGCAGTCTAAGTTATAAACAATTTTATTCGCCCTATATGAAGTTCGTGCCCGAAACGGTTTCGAAAGAATGGATAGTGTTTTGGGGAATCAACCACCATCTAAACCCCTTAGGGGAGAAATATTTTGTAGTCTACGATATTTTACACCTAGGACATAATAAAAGACCCTTCACATTAAAATTACAACTTTGTACTGTGCCCTACAGGACCCTATGGTTCCAGCCAGGCGAATGCCGGTCTCGAACCCAGAGTACAGTAGTGAAAGAACTCCCACAAACGTGAGCTTGTGCACATAGTCTTACCTGAACACATATCCACGCTCGGCCGCACAATCGCGCACTTCTCAGGGATGACAAGGGAGAACAAAGGGCAATATTAAGATAAAACACTAGGATATGTGACTAATCAGGTAAGAATCAGCTAAAATAAATGAAAAAATCTAACAGAAAACATCGCTGCATTCAAAGTTTTACAATCAGGGATTTATTACATAAAAATACTATTTACAAATATAAGAGCTTTCAAATGTGACTGGGGTAAAGATAAGGTTGAGCTGATGACTACCAGTTCACTGCCTTCACGAAACAGCTTTGCTGTAACAAGCATGATACAATTGTGTAAGTAATGAAATAAAGAGAAAATGGGTATCTGCTGAAATACACATCTAACAGTAATTTCCATAAAATTTACTATGCCTCGTACCATCGAACCCCGGTGCAAACAAATATAAACACATAATGTACAGTGCCCTGACCCGGTCTCGAACCCTGGTCCCATGAAAAGTAAGGCGTTGAATATTCATATACAAACTATATAAAAGGAACAAAACCAACATGTCCAAGGGGTCAATATCAAACGGGCCAGTGTTAAAATTAAAGTAGAACAAACAGAACAAAAATCTCTCCTTGCGTTCAAAACATCAAGGTCGTCTTCTCCCCCTTACACACTCGACAAGCTGCAGACAGCAATATAACCGAGTTTCAAGACTGTGACGTCAGGCACAATAACCCTCATCAGTCGAGCACTCGACAGGCTGCAGTCCACACAATTTATGAGCCCAGCTGACTGACTGCGTGCTAAGAAACCTCGCCTTTCAAAGTACCTCACATAATCTGGCTGCTAAAAGCACTCTTTTAAATACACACGGGCTATCCGCCCTCATCTCAATATCACCAGCAATATAACAAATCTTATTTCCGCCTCCCATGGGCTCAACCTTGATAATACAAAGGCACAATACAGTAAGCTATAGTCACATGGCCATAATAAGGCATCTCAAATGCATCCAATACACTCTCAAACTGTGCTGGGGCTCTCTCATATCAATTCATACAGTCAGCTACATGCATAATGCCCACATCTCTCAAATATTCGGACTCGCTCGCCCTGTCAGTAAAGCTAGGTGAATTACGGGGTAAATCCTGGTCTCAACTATACAGTCTACGTCTGCAGAGACAAATGCCTAAACGCGACACAATAAATAGTGCCTGCCTGTCAGACTAACCTACCATGACCAAGGGAGTTCGACCTGACCCATGAAGATAACACGTACTCTAATATAATACTATCGAAATGTAACATAAACACACCAACAAGGAATCTACAAACTATCATCTACCCTAATGTACGGGGTTCGAGCTTGAAGCCTAGCTCTTTATTACCAAGAATTTTCCTACCATAAACTAACCTGTTGGCTGACGGCCCCGCTATTCCTATCTAAATTTAAATGACATGCTTGAAACAGAATTGGAAAGCTCTGACCTTATATGATTGATGACATGACGGAGCGGCCCTTCCTGTGGACCACTGAATTTACCACATCATGACAAACTGCGACGCTTGCAGCAGATACTGGTGAACAATTGGAGACATTCAATCTTGCGTGAGTCCTTCGTACAGCTCCTTAGATGGTTGGAAGATGTCCCCTTCGACGTCGCGCTGATCAGGTACGCCCAACGTTCCTGGATCGATTCCCGATGTCGTGCCGACTTCAGCTCCCGTTGTGGCTTCCTCGCAATGATGATGTAGAAGCTCGTTCTGGCTTGATGCAGGGGTAACTGAAAACAAATTCATTTATTACAGACTGTCCAGACTCAATGCCTGTTTCCACTACTATCGTGTCTCACACGTTACATCGACCAAGTCTTGTTCTGAATTTTAAACCTGGTACACTATAGTTTCTTCACCACTCTTAGTAACACTGTTATTCCATCCTTTCACTCGGACAACATGTCGTGCTATAAGAACTACCCTGAGCCTACTTTTATTCTAGCATTACGTCAGTTACAACTTGACCTCACAGAAATATGAAGCTACTAGTTCATCCGTCTATTATAGGCAGTACCTCATCTCACCATAGCATATCAATACAGGTAATATTAAGAATTTAGCTGAATATGCAAGTCAATTACTTACTTCCTCGCAGATTCAGTAGTACTAGCTGTATGTGCAGCTCGAAGATACAACGTTGTTCTCAGTACCGACTCGCAGCATGACGACTTTGTTCAAGCAGCCTTACGGTCAAAGAATGAGGCTGATGTGCCAGGCGGCCTTGCATTTATAATCAGGTTGGCGTAGCCACGCCGCTTGATCGCGTGCAGGATACGGGCGCCCGCGACTCGAAGTTTTCCCGCACAAAGCACGTCAAGTACCCTACTTAACGAATGCATTTATGATTGCAGCCCTAATGCATGTCAAAATTAAGCATAAATTATGCAGGTTGCAATTCTTGTATCAGATCCAATGCATCTCTTCCGTAACCAAAGATATTAATTTAATTCCTTCTTCCCTCCGAAGGTTAGTTTTGCCGGGATCTGGGGAGCGTCCCCAATCTTCATTAAGAGGCTTGGCTTGGGACATAACTCAATTTAATGAGGTTCTTGAGATTTTCATAATGACGCTCTAGCTCTCTTCACACGAGAACGCTTCTTCTGGAATCTTTTATGAAATAAACTATAAGACAATGACTCCATGGGTGGTCTCAGGTAATCCCAATATCTAATACTAAAATCTATACTATTGGTCCATGAACAGAATCGTTCAGTACGTCAATCAGTTTTGGAGGGATGAATAATTTCGCTTACGGAGCTAACCTCATTTAACACTTTAGGGGTGGAACGTTAAAAAATATTTCCTATTTAACACCTAGGATTTAAAATAATACCGCTATTTGGAATTCTGTCTTCGTACGTTAAACCGTTTCGGAGGAAGGAATTAATATATATTTGTTTTCGGACATTAACCTCCATTTAACTCTCTGAGTGGTTACATTTGTTTCGATCTTTTTGTTATTTATCACCTATGATATCATTTGAAATTTTAACGTCATAATTCAAACGTTTTCATATTATAAATGCATATTTTTGTCATCATTCATCACCCCTTAGGGGTGTATTGTTTTAAGTCCACTTTTTATTTTTATCCTCACAAAAATATTTCAATTCCTTTTCCACTCCCCTTAATTTGATTCCACCCCACTTCTCGCCACAAGATACGCGTGCCTTTATTTTTAAACGAGATTCCAAATATCAAATTTCTCGTCTGTAACATCCTTTGTCTTCGAGATATAAGTGTTTTCAAACAAAGAATTCAACTCATTTTTCAATTCACTTATCCCCCCCTCCCTGAATTGGATTTTCCGGAAACAAAAGAATGCGTGTTTCTTTATTTTGAAAAGAAGATTCCAAATACAAATTTTCATGTATGAAACATCTTCAGTTTTTGAGATACAAGTATCCTCATAAAAATAATTCAACCCCTTTTTCAGTCTGTTTTCACAACCAGCATGTGACACTTGAAGAAAATAATGGAGAAACCTGAAGTTAGTCTAATAATAATAATAATAATAATAATAATAATAATAATAATAATAATAATAATAATAATAATAATAATAATAATGCTATTTTCTTTACGTCCCACTAACTACTTTTACGGTTTTCGGAGACGCCGGGTTGCCGGAATTTCGTCCTGTGGGAGTTCTTTTACGTCCAAATAAATCTACCGACACGAGGCTGTCGTATTTGAACACCTTCAAATACCACCGGACTGAGCCAGGATTGAACCTGCTAAGTTGGGCCACTCTGCCAGGCTGAAGTTAGTATATGCAAGGTCCTAATATCATACGCTATAGATGTGACTAGCTGTCAGGTTATAGCCTATTGGTCAGATGAGGAACATTTATGTCAACACATTATTTCAGATGATTATAGATATTTTCGCTCTGAAATTCAAAACTATTCACGTCAATATTGTTCTGTGAGGAGAACGATTCTCATACTGTTCTCAGAAAATAATTCCCGTCAGTATTATCATTGAAGTGATCAGTGATCCAATCAAATCATAATGAGGAATGCGTGAGGTATGAGCTCTCTAGCACAGTGAAGGCGTTTGATCTTCTCACCAACAGTCGCCCCTGAGGCTTAGTAAAGAACGAGAAGTGGTGGAGATGAGTCAGGCCCGCCTTCTTCTCATTGACCGTTCTGTCTCTCTGATAGCCTGTGTTATTGTAGTATCTGGGAACGGAGGTATAACGATATTTACCCGGGCTTTTTATAATAATTAGATGCAAAACGACTTAATACTCGGGGAAATTGCTTACTCATAACTGGACAAATTTCAGAGTGGCGTTCGAAAATCATTGTATAGTGATATCGACGACTTTTCATTTAGTGGTTAGACGCACTACCACATATTTGTTTGGGAGAGAACTATGCTCAAGAAGGTAGTGGCTGTGGTACAATTCCGACAGGTCGTGTGAAAATTGTAAACCACGGAATACCATATTTAGGGCTACCGGTTGTAACGTTCGAACCGAATCATCTCTCAGCAACATGACTCCTACTGAGTAGTCAACTCCCTAAGTAGACTACTAATGAGAAATAAAACACAAGCCACTTCATTTTTACATGCGTGACACAATGTGCTGGGCAAAGCCAATTATTCTTATAGATACCTAATGATATTTTAATAACTATGCAATGTCCAGATAACTGCCATGAAATCTTTCTCAACGACTTACTAAGTCCACCGACGGAATCTAGTTTATATAACCTTGATCAAAACAATTTCTAAACCGTTTGAAAGAACATAAAGGCATGTATAGATGTTTAATAACGTAAGTTATGTAGTAATTCTTGGCTATCAGCTCGACCATATTCAAGTACCAAACGAGGAAAAGTCATAAGATGACAGTAGTACATTCTACCTTAAAATTGCATGAGAATGTTAAAATAAAAATGAAAACATTGCTATTAGACAAGGTACAATCACCCTTAAATTACAATAAAGAAAGGAAAGAACTTGGGAACACAACTGTATTTCAAACCCTTGCTTATTTTACACAATATCTTCTAAAATATCTTCACTAATTAAGATCGATAGCAAGGTGGAGCTGAATGCATTCATTTAATCCACACACAGGGAAAGGTTTAATTATCCCGTTTGCCCTATATTATAGTATCGGAGGTACACCCGCCCCGTGCACTTACAACAAGCGCCTTTTGGAAGGCCATCTATAACATAAACTCTGAAACTGCTAGCGGAAGAAGTTTGAACATTTTCCGACAGATGTCTCTACTGTCAACCTAGGAGCTCCCTGTGATGGCAGGATGGACAATTACAATTCAAGATAAATTTGGTTGTCATTAGTTGGCAAAACTGAATTGTTTGTAGATGGTTTTTGGTATTCTAAAGTTATCAACATTTCTATCTCTTCCCGCCAACTTAATATTGTAGCCAATAGGGACTTTTGTAAAATTAGTTAATTAACCAATGAGGAAATTTTTATATTTAATTGATTATCCAATAGAAAAGGTGGTGTGTCGGGGCTTCGGCCGAGAGAAATCTGGAACCTTCCTCTCCGTTATAAAAGCTGGGCCTGTTCCGGCCATATTGTCTTTTCGATCGCTCCAGTCAAGAGGTTTAGGGTGTGTTCGTAGCGGAGACAAGGGAAGGGCTGCCTCAGCCATCGCCGGGAGGTCCACCAGCTCATAGTAATGGCAGACTCCGTGTAATCATGTAGTAGTCTCTGAAAGTTAGTTTGAGGGTAAGGTTTGAAATTATTTCGTAATGTAACTTATATTTCTCAATGTAAATTCTCAAACTAATTTTAAGAACTTAACCGAATCTCGGGAATAAAGAGTAGGAACCCTCCTGAATTCCCTCTCAATTTGATATTGAGGTGTCACTGATTTTGTAATCTTTAAAATCTACCTCTTAATTTTGTAAATTAAAACTTTCTCTCCATCTAGTCATCTCCGTGGTTCATAATAAGCCCTCATAGGGTTTTAATGATGTTCTGGCGAATTCCAAAATAGTGCAAGTGTTCGCCTCTTATCATTTTGATTTTAGGCCAGTCACCTTAACTTCCTCTTTTTTTTAACTAAGGCCACGTAGAATGGGCACTTATTGTCCCTGTTAACGTTCACTATTCTCATTCTAACTTCTATGTAATTTCGACTGTTGAGCAAAAAAGACAATGTCTACTGTTTGTTTTGATTCAGTGTAGGTTGTGACTTTGACAGGCCTGGAACTTGAAAATTTTGGAAAATAGTCTGCTAGACGCTCTTCCTACTGATGTAAAATTTGGAACTCCGTCTCCTCGAGTATGTATTGAAGGGAGCAAGGATGCACTTGTTGGATATGTAACGGGGGGAGCTTCAAGCTCATGTGGATAAATTGTTGTTATCTGATTATTATAGATTTTCTTATACTGTTTCTTGAGCTCACGAAGTAGACCTTGTACCTGATTATTTGCTATTTGCTCAGCAAAGTATAAAGTTAGAAAGAAAAACAGGAAAGAAATATATTCCAAATTTTAAAATTTTAAATTGCTATTCAATCTTTCTCTATCCATCCATTCATGAGCGCACCTTCTTTCACCTCTGTCCACCACGATATCTCCGCAACAATTACCATTCTCGAGAATAATCGAGTCTTCATGATTTCCCTCGTAGAACCTCAAGGAATTAGCTTGACACTATCTGGTCTTACAGAGTAGGGCAATATGTAAATAAACTGGGCGCTACCGGACACAGGTTTACGAGGTGCTGGTGCTATACAAGCACGATTTAAATGTGTACGCTCACAGCACCCTATGTAAAGCAATCTGTCCATACCCAACCGATATGAAATACACATTTCAAAACAATTAGGGAAACATGAATTTTAACGTCTGGTATGTGAACGTTAATTTGGTAGATGGGGTTCCAATGGTCGTACAGCATTCCTTGAGACCTTAGCTACTCAGGGTAGGTCAAATTGAAGTTATACTCCATTTGTAGGCGTAGCGATGCAATAAACTGTCAGGTGACCCCTCAAAACAAAGTGAATAGCGCTGCGTCCGTGTGTCGTTGTGAGATACACAGACTACTGCAGTCATTTGAGCACGTTGTACGTAAACCAGAACATCCCATGAGATATGTTAACGAGGTTCAAGTCGCAAAAGCCGTCGCTTTGATCCAGGAAGAATGGACTTTTCGTCGTGTTGCTGTGGATCTCAATGTCTCTCCGTCAGTTACTCAACGCTTGTGGAATCGCTACATTGAGACAGGCCAGTTCACAAGGAGGGTTGGACAAGGTCATGGACGCATGACAACTCCACAGGTTGACCGATATCTGACCGTCAGTGCGTTGCGACGTCGTTAAGCAACTGCCAGAAAAGTGCAACAAGACCTCAAAAGGGTCACTGGAATCACGGTGTCTGACCAGACAGTAAGGAACAGGTTAAGAGAAGTGTCCTTACGACCCAGACGACCTGTTAGAGTGCCCCGTTTAACGCAGCAACATCGCGCAGCTCGCCTTCTGTTTGCCCGTACCCACATCAACTGGCAACTTCGCCAATGGAGACCTGTGTGTTGTTCACAGACGAGTCCAGATTTCGCCTGACACAGCGTGATGGACGTCAGTGTGTATGGAGACGCCTTGGTGAGCAGCAAATGCCAAATGTTGTCCAGGAAGGCGACCGATTCGGACAAGGTTTTGTGATGGAGTGGGGTGGCATCAGTATTGATGGCCGTACGGATCTTGTCGTCGTCCGTGGTAATCTTCCCGCTGCGGGATATATCGAGCATATACTGCTACAGCATGTGTTGGTTGCTGCATATGGTGTTGACCCTGAATTCGTATTCATGCACGACAATGCCAGGGCTCATTTAGCGCGCATCGCCAGAGCTGTCTTCCGAGAACTGGACATTCAAGGGATGTAATGGCCAGCAGTGAGTCCCGACCTTAATCCTATCGAGCATATGTGGGATAGGCTGGACAGATGTGTTCGTAGGCGCCCTGTTCCACCACAGACTCTCCAAAACCTCGAAATGGCTCTCATTGAAGAATGGGACCTGATACCGCAACGTGAACTCCGTCGACTAAAACGGAGCATGCCGCGTAGATGCCAAACTGTGATAAATGCTCGTGGAGGACATACACCATACTGAAGTTCTCCAACTTTGATACAAATCTGCCCTGGATGGCTGTTATCACTTTCTTTTCGCCCCTATTTGGACATTTCCGTTTTTGTTCTGAAAATGAACGCGAATCCATCGATGTTCTTTTTGTATACTTCAACGTTAGAGAATAAATGTTTAGTTGGTAATATACCTGGGTATGGGGTATTGTTTGGTGGAGCATGGTATACGTTCAAAAACATGTTCCCCTAATTTTTGAACTGTACAGTTTAGTGCCTACCAACTTCTTCGTACGCCTTAATACGCAAGATAACGATCACGTCTCATCCAGAGAGTTCTTAGCGAGATATTAGAGTGTTTTCAACCTGGATTTAACATATCTACTTCCTGAATAAAACTAAATTCAGGTTTTTGTGGTGCATTTCGATAACATAAAGTAAAAAGAATCATATAAGTTTGCCTAACGACGCATCGACACAGATAGGTCTTATGACGACAAAAAAAGAAATGAATCAAAAGAAATTTAGTTGATGCATATCTCGACATGCGGGGGTAAATATATAAATAGATACATTGTTGTTTTTCTTCCTACTGTACGAGGCTTGGGACATACTGATCAACAGTACTGGGTACTCAATTCATTAGGTCTGAAATGCATCTGCCGTTAGTGTTTACACTAGCCTGCGGTCGGGCTGAGTAGGTCAGGCGATAGAGCGCTGGCCTTCTGAGCCCCACTTGGCAGGTTCGATTCTTGCTCAGTCCGGTGGTAATTGAAGGTGCTCAAATATGTCAGCCTCATGTCGGTAGATTTACTGGAACGTTAAGTAACTCCTGCGAGACAAAATACCGGCACTTCGGCGTCTCCGAAAACCATAAGAGTAGTCAGTGGGACGTAAAATCAATAATATTACTATTAAATTCGTGTGCACTTTTATTTATTTGTTTTTTATTTATATATAAGTTTTATTCAGTAGTTTGTTTAGTTTCCATTGCGTGATAACAGATATGATGCCTAATACTAAGTACTAGACTACACTTAACCAACCGGGCGAGTTGGCCGTGCGCGTAGAGGCGCGCGGCTGTGAGCTTGCATCCGGGAGATAATAGGTTCGAATCCCACTATCGGCAGCCCTGAAGATGGTTTTCCGTGGTTTCCCATTTTCACACCAGGCAAATGCTGGGGCTGTACCTTAATTAAGGCCACGGCTGCTTCCTTCCAACTCCTAGGCCTTTCCCATCCCATCGTCGCCATAAGACCTATCTGTGTCGGTGCGACGTAAAGCCCCTAGCAAAAGAAAAAAACACTTAACCAAGGTTAACATATATATTCACCATAGACGGTTATGTCTATAAAATGCTTCTTTCCTTGCTTCTTGTTTAAAGGGACCTAACATCGAGTTCATCGGTCCATGTCTATAAAACTATTTTTCAATTTTGCTTCACGTCGCACCGACACAAATAAACCATATGGCGACGATGAGATAGGAAAGGCCTAGGAGTGGGAAGGAAGCCGCAACATTTTTCTGGTATTGAAAAGATGAAACCACGGAAAACCATCTACAGGGCTGCCGACAGTGGGATTCGAACCCACTATCACCTGGATGCAAGATCACAGCGTGAGGCCCTAACCGCACGGCCAACTCGGCCGGTATAAAACTAAGACTACTTACAAATACTAGAAAGCAGAAATTTCATCTTCAAAATAATAACAGCTATATTAGCCCTTTTGTTAATAAACAAACCCGTGACTCGCAAAGCTTATTTACCTTGCCCTGCGAAGTCAACTGCTACCCGGCAGATGGCACAGAGACATTGGAGTTCCACGTAGAGATACTTTTTGGTTTATTGACCGGGCCCGCTGCCTCTCGTATTAGTCAGTCCCTCATATGGACTCACGAGCATGAGTGAACTCTGTTCCACCCCTCACTCGTCAGTCCAGGATTAAAATCCTTGGACTGGCGGGATATTGAACTCGGGGCTTCCGGGTAAGAAAATAATAATAATAGTAATAATAATAATAATAATAATAATAATAATAATAATAATAATAATAATAGTAAGTACAGTTACGGTAGTCATAACTGTATTTCCCTATTCCCTAAATAGGCAGTATTTATTACAATGGTTCTTGAATGACGATCTTGACGTCAGGTTCCGTTACTCGTCTGAAATCAAGCATCACACGCGTGCTGTACTTGGGGGGAAGAAATGGGTGTACCGTTTCGTGGTGTGCAGGGTTAGTCAGGGTGTTCCTGTATCAGAGCAGGTGTTTAGTTGATGAGTCATTGAGCTTAATAAATCATTATGCTAGGTACTGAGATGTAGACGTACCTAGAGCGATTTTGTAGCAGATATGAAGTTGAACCCTCGCTTTTAAGGTTTGTAATTGTTTTTGTACAAGTACGCAAAAGCTCATTAAAAAAATCCAGAAACAAGTAGGTCTTGTAACATGTTCATATTGCAACTCCTTATTTTATTAAATGTATCCGCTCTCAATTACGATTAACATATGTATAACCGAGCTCGATAGCTGGAGTCGCTTAAGTGCGGCCAGTATCCAGTAATCGGGAGATAGTGGGTTCGAGCCCCACTGTCGGCAGCCCTGAAGATGGTTTTCCGTGTTTTCCCAGTTTCACACCAGGCAAATGTCGGGGCTGTACCTTAATTAAGGCCACGGCCGCTTCCTTCCAATTCCTAGGTCTTTCCTATCCCATCGTCGCCGTAAGACATATCTGTGTCGGTGCGACGTAAAGCAAATAGCAAAAAAAAAAAAAAAACATATGTATATCTTATAACGTGGTGTATTATTATTTGATTAAATATAGTACATGTTAGAATACGTTTATATATTGTAGTTTACTGAGATCAGACGGCATTTTATTTTTATATTTTTTTTTGTGGGGGACTAAAAATTGTGCAAGTTGTATTTTGGAGTGAATGCTAGGGTTATCCTGTGACTCAGACGGAAATCTTGTCTTCTGTAATGTGAGTTGCAATGGAAACTTGGGTTGCACTAGTTAGCTTTGCAAACCAAGGGCGTGGCCAAGCCTGCAGGTATAGAAGTAGGAAGGTGCAATCAGGAAAAGGCCCGTTATATTGCAGCAGTGAGTGGATGAGGTTGCGGCGTTGCTCAGACACTATATATACTTACTGTAACAGTGCTGGAGAATGCGAGACGGTGATGGTGTCTAAATGTTAATAACGTGTGAATTAATATTGTTTTTGAAGTATCCTTAACCTTAATCTAATTCCATGGTGCGGAGATTAGTTTGTTGTTATCAGTTTTCATAGTATAACAAGAGTGTTAAAGGCATTTAGTGTACGCCATTAAAGATTAATAGCCCGTTTTGGGGACGACAATATGTATGTTCCTGATTGAGCATAAGTGTCTACGTGATACTGCACCCATATTATCATCATCATCATCTGTTTACCCTCCAGGTTCGGCTTTTCCCTAGGACTCAGTGAGGGATCCCACCTCTACCGCCTCAGGGGCAGTGTCCTGGAGCTTCAGACTCTTGGTCGGGGGATACAACTGGGGAGAATGACCAGTACCTCGTCCAGGCGGCCTCACCTGCTATGCTGAACAGGGGCCTTGTGGAGGGATGGGAAGATTGGAAGGGATAGACAAGGAAGAGGGAAGGAGGCGGCCGTGGCCGTAAGTTAGGTACCATCCCGGCATTCGCCTAGAGGAGAAGTGGGAAACCACGAAAAACCACTTCGGGGATGGCTGAGGTGGGAATCGAACCCACCTCTACTCAGTTGACCTCCCGAGGCTGAGTGGACCCCGTTCCAGCTCTCGTACCACTTTTCAAATTTTCGTGGCAGAGCCGGGAATCGAACCCGGACGTCCGAGGGTGGCAGCTAATCACGCTAACCACTACACCACAGAGGCGGCCACCCATATTATTATTATTATTATTATTATTATTATTATTATTATTAATATTATTACCTGAATACCAAACCAAAAGTGGCAACCAGAAACAACATGATAAGGAAAATAACAGGCACAACATGGGGAGCTAACCCTACCACTGTAAGAACATCATCTTTTGCATTCTTTTATTCTGCCGGGGAATATATAAGTCCAGTGTGGTCTCGATCTAGTCATGCCAAATTAGTATATGTTGCTCTTAACGACACTTGTCGGATCATCACCGGGTGCTTAAAGCCCACTCCGCCTGACAAGCTTTATTTCCCTGCTGGTATTGCACCTCCTGACATCCGTAGAGAGGTAGCGGCAAAACAAGGTACAAACTTCTCAAGCACATCCTTTACATGGATACCAACCAGAAACCCCCACGATTAAAATCAAGGAGCAACAGAGGCTCTTATCGGGGCACCACAGCATTCCCGAACTGATCTCTGGCGTGCAGTGGCGTATCCTGGAATCTCCACTGAGGCATGCAACTAGTAACCATGCAGTTAACACAATGTATTACGTAAATTTCAATTCTACTCACCCTAATTACAAGTAGGTGAACTCGAGCCAAACAGTTTTACTGTAAGTTTCTGGATTGAACGTGCGTACACAATTCTTGTTTTCTGTTTTTAAATTTACGAGCGTCCGCCTCTGTGGTGTAGTGGTTAGTGTGATTAGCTGCCACCCCCGGAGGCCCGGGTTCGATTCCCGGCTCTGCCACGAAATTTGAAAAGTGGTACGAGGGCTGGAACGGGGTCCACTCAGCCTCGGGAGGTCAACTGAGTAGAGGTGGGTTCGATTCCCACCTCAGCCATCCTCGAAGTGGTTTCCGTGGTTTCCAACTACTCCTCCAGGCAAATGCCGGGATGGTACCTAACTTCAGGCCACGGCCGCTTCCTTCCCTCTTCCTTGTCTATCCCATCCAATCTTCCCATCCCCCGCAAGTCCCCTGTTCAGCATAGCAGGTGAGGCAGCCTGGGTGAGGTACTGGTCATCCTCCCCAGTTGTATCCCCCGACCCAGAGTCTGAACCTCCAGTACACTGCCCTTGAGGCGGTAGAGGAGGGATCCCTCGCTGAGTTCGAGGGAAAAGCCAACCCTGGAAGGTAAGCAGATTAAGAAGAAGAAGAATAAGAAGAAGAAATTTAAGAAATTTACGAGGGAAAGTAGAGGTCTCCCGGCTTTAACTATTTGAATCTTTTCATCAAACGAATGGCCAGTAAATGGCTTTTCAAACTGATTTACAATTATATCCGTTTTAGACTCATCCATCGTCAATACCACATGTGCGCAAAATATAATAAAACACCGAAAACACAATGAATTAACTCACTAGTTAGTCACAACTCAAGCACTGGAGGTAAGTCAGCCCAGTGGCATTGGTCAGTTTCGTCACGTTGGGTTCTCGCTGGGGGGTAATCTGTGGGTCCCGTTCGCTGTAAAGATGCCGACTTTCTCCAAGTTGCTAACAGATGGCAGAGGGTAGCACGGGTATGGGGTGACAAATTCTGACCAAGTTTCAATTGCAGCGACATCGTGCGGAGGGTTTCAGAACTACGCCTGCCACCGAATGCAATTTTAAGACTGAATGCCTTACATCCTTAACTCCTCCATTTGCTGTCTCTTTCTTCCTAGAGTGGAGTAGACGGCGAGACTACACCAGCACCACACGTAGTCAAGCAACGGAACTAGTACAGTTGCGCGGACCTTTGGAACTTCTGAGAGATGAAATCGTTAATATTTGACTTGAAACAACCTAAAATCGTACATCAGACAGTTCTTTGTGTTATCATAACGCATGCAATGAATGCCTTGCATTCAAGGAGAATACGCCCCTGCTGGCGTGCAAGGTTTAACAGCCCTGAGGGATGGCTCACACCCTGTGAAGAACACCCCGCTGGATACCCAGAGAAATTGACCGCATGGAGATTGCTGAAGAGATTACGTTCAGGTGTTATTAAAAAAATGCAGGAATGACTTGATGAAGTGGGGTTTCCGTACGGAGTCGCCGCTATGTGAATGTGGCGAGGTGCAGACATCCTCCAACCTGCTCCAGTGTAGTCGATGTCCGGCATCGTGTACTTTGGAGGACCTGATGCAATCGATGTTGCTAACTTTTGGGAGGCAAAAGTGTAGACAAACTGTCAGTTCAATGTTATATTGTATCACGTACATATTATGCATTATTAATACCAATTAACTTCAATGTTTCTGACAGGAATAATAATATTAACAAATGCATCGCAACTGGGAAATATCCCTGTGGCAATGGTCACTTACAGTAGTTTGATAATACAGTAAAGTTAAAACATGATGACACAACAACAATAATAACTACAATAACAAGAGTACAACAAGCAATTCCACGGAAATGAAATTGTTACAAGGAATACTACTAGTTTACCACTCTAAATCCAGCATCATCATATACACATTCCAACACAAATTAAGTATTTCCAGTGCTTAACACTACGGTTTACTACACTATAGGTTCAGCTTACAACTAGCTTAACATTACACCGTCGTATACAAATTCGCACGAATTTTAAGTATTTCAAAATTTTACACTATGACTTATAGTAGACTGAGCGTCCCTATTACTATTATCTTACCATTGTAAATACAGCACGATCATATACAAATTCACACATACCTTAAATAATTCAGATGCCATAATACTACAATTTACAGTGGGTTGAGCGTTTCATTAAAATATGACACCATCACATAGAAATTTACACGCAATTTACAGAATGGAGTCTGTTATTTGAAGTACTTACATTTTTGGGAAAAGTCTCTAAGACAGCTGCAGGTAAAGCATTCCAGTCATCAACTCCCCGATTTACAAACGAATATTTACCGTAGTTAGTTTTATGCGATCTACCTTTTACTTTACGCGGATGATCTGAGTTGCTTTTGTAACATGGCTTTTCTAGTTGATTGTTCAACTCTTTCTAAGCTGGCTTATTCGTGTAAGCATTATATATGGCACATAACTGTGTGCGTTTCCTTCTAGTCCCCAGTGTCTCCCACCAAAGTTTTTCTATCATTCCTTTCACATTACTTCTAGGATTGAAATCATTAAACACGAATCTTGCAGCCTTTTGCTGTACCATCTCAAGTTCCTTAATGAGTCTTGTTTGGTACGGATCCCATACCGCTACTCCTTATTTCAGGAAGGGCTTAATGAGTGATATACAGCCCTGCGCCTTCGCCCGAGAACTTCTGCCCTTTAGCACCCTCATCACGAAGTATAAGGACTTGGACGCCTTGGTAATTGCACTTCCTATGTGGGTGTCCCATTTTAGATCTCTCTTTACATATATTCCTAGGTACTTGCATGAGTCACACTCTACCAGAGCGTCCGATCCAAGACAATATTGAAAGTACCCTTGCATAAGTTTCTTTCCCATTCTTATGGGACTGCATTCTAGAGAATTTATTTTCATTTTGTTATCGAGTGCCCACTTATGGAGTATTGACTTATAGTAACCTATTTTCGCTAGCATTCTGTATGTTTCTGTATATTATGCAGTCGTCCGCAAACAATCTGCATTCACTTCGAATTTCCTCTGGCAGGAGTGCCCCTATAACACTACCCTGTACTACTCCTGACGTTATGGAAACTTCGTCGGAGAATTCACTTCCCACCTTCACACTCTGCGTGCAGTCTGTCAAAAATTCCCGGATCCACAGAACCGCCCTTTTATCAATGTTTGTTTCCACCCATTTTCGGACCAGAATGTCATGTGGTACTACATCAAATGCTTTAGCAAAATCAATTACAATAGCATCAACTCACACACCTTTGTCTAATGACTCGCTGATATCTTGAAAGAGCGACAACATCTGGCTCTCGCAGATGAAACCTTTTCTAAAACCATGTTGATGGCCATTAATCCATAAACTTTTCTCCCATTGTTCCCTTAGATATTCTGAAATGAGGTGTTCTATTTGTTTGCATACAGTGGACGTAAGGTTAGTGGGCCTATACTGTAGTTGTCCAATAGCAGCCTGCTTCCCCTTTTAAAAATCGGGACTGCAGTTGCTTTCCTCCAGTCATGTGGAATTTGCGTATCACCAAATGCATTGGAAGGAGAAGTAGGCTCTCATATGCCCGCTAGGTTACAGAGTAGAAGAAGAAGAAGCTCTTCGAAACACGGAGATGGAACGTATCCGCGAGATAGAATACTAGTTGACAACTCGGATTTCACTAAGTAATGAAAATTGGGAGAAAAATGTGGTCCTATTAAAAATGTTGAATTAAAAGGCATCAAGTTACTTACGAGGGAAGTATAAGGGAGAATTGAATAAATAGTGTAAATTGTTGGGAATGGCATTCTGATCGGATTCTGTTGATTATTCCTTAAGAGATGTTATTTTTAAATATGTAGTTCATTATATTTATTAGTCCAAGTTTTTTTTGTCGATCGTGAAGAAATCCTCGTGGCACGTTGTACCCCAGTTCCATCATTTTTTGGGGGTATAAGGTAACGACCAACTGAACACCAGATTTGCAGTTCATGAACGCGACCTGGAATGACACTTACATTTGCTCTACCACTATTATCATTTACATTTAAGGGATCCTCTTGTGAATTCTGGAGCTCATTTACCCAAATTTTTATTATTATTGGTATGAAATAATACATTTGATTGTTCAATTGACGCCCAATGACGAGTGATGAGCATATATTCGTTTTATGGCGACCAACGTGGTTGCAAGTAGTGTTACAATTGACGCTCAAGTATGGAGCAAGTATCACTAATAAACTTACAGGCTAATGAACTACTTCATATGAGCAGAAGAAATCTGGAATGGACAACTGATCTTCTCACTGGTTACTATGGACTAAAAATATCTATACAAGGTGGAGTCACTATTAATTTTTCTTGCGTTAGATGTGATAAGGCAGATGAAGCCATGACTCCATGGGAGTCACTTTATTGATTTTAGTGACCTTTCTAATGTCTTTCTTGATAGCCTCACGATATTTATCACTAATTATGAAATTATACAGAGAGATTAAAGTAGAGAAGCACAATAGTTCTAATTGGCTGTACTGCTAGCGTATGTAGTGACTTCACTCTCGTAACCCAACCTGATCTAGTTGTATTTATAATTAATTGTTATTAGAAGAGGGAAGGAAGCGACCGTTGTCTGTGTGTTCCGTATCTTACAGACATTCACCTGGCAGAGGAGAGAGAAACAACGGAAAATCATTTCAA
Organism: Anabrus simplex; assembly: GCF_040414725.1. Taxonomy (NCBI): domain Eukaryota; kingdom Metazoa; phylum Arthropoda; class Insecta; order Orthoptera; family Tettigoniidae; genus Anabrus; species Anabrus simplex. The sequence continues at coordinate 688,194,644 of NC_090266.1, read as the reverse complement.
GACTTGTTGTGAGTGAATTTAACGCATTTTCTTTTAAATAAAAATGTTATTGGTTTTACGTCCCACTAAATATATTTTTATGGTTTTCTGAGACGCCGAGTTACCAGGCTTTTGTCCCGCAGTAGTTCTTTTATGTGCCAGTAAATCTGCCGTAACGAGGTTGACATATTTATGATGATGATGCTTGTTTAAATGGGCCTAACGTCTAGGTCATCGGCCCCTGCTGAGATGTTTCAACACCTTCAGATACCACGGCATGAGCCACTATCGAACCTGCTAAGTTGGGTTCAGATGGCCAGAGACCTACCGCGTGAGCCACACAGCCTGGCATCTTCCTCCTAAATTATGTTAGTTAAGATTGAGAGAATCAAAGGCAGAGCCGGAAAATGAACTAGAGCCAACCGACCGGAAATCTCCGTGCTGCCAATATTAACAGATTAGTAATCTTGCTGGTTTCGCGTCTCACTAACTGCTTTTTAAGGTGTTCGGGGACGCCGAGGTGTATTATATCTCGCAGTTTTTTTACGTGTAGGTAAATCTACTGTAACGAGGCTGGCGTATTTGAGCACCTTTACATATCACCAGACTGAGCTTGGATCGAACTGGCCAAATTCAATTCAGAAGGCCGACGTTCTACCGTCTGAGCTACCCCACCTGGCAAGTACATTGATTACTTATAGAAGACTACTAAGTGTCCAAACATTTCGAGTATCGATGAAAGTCAGTCTGCGGTGCTGAAGAACAATACTGTATGATACCTCAGGGGCGAAAAAACGGTAATTTTGAAAGACAACATGTTTGAAAGACTTGGCCGTTTCAGCAGGGGCAGTGCGTGGTATTTGAGCAGTTTGCACAACTCCCAATAATTTTTACACTTCACTTGTCGTCTTTTCTTCTGAACTTTTAGTTTAATAAGCCAAGCATATATTCTAAAATACGTTAAAATCAATCATCATTCGTCGTTCGATGTACTAATGCTTCGTAATGGACCAATAAACGCTGCCGGCTTCGTATAAAACTCATGGGGTTTGCTTTCCTACAGCAACACCCAAGCGGTAAGGCTAAACCTATACGTAGCATCAGGCAGCACGCTAGCCAGCATCGGTTCTTGGGTGTTGCACGAGACCGGCAAGTCCCCTGTCCAGAAAGAACTCCAAACGTCCCTATTAGATTGCACCACTCTGCGGAGATGACTTCATGCCTGCTTTCTCTCCGCTCGCATCGGTCATTTATGTTCCACGCTACAAGGGTAAGCCATACCGGTCCACTCACAATATTATCAAAATTCTGCATCATTGCAAAACAAGAGGCCAAATTTTCAATTCAAGTGAGGTAAGAATAACTGCAGTTATACTTTATAATCAACCTCTTATTTTCTGTGTTTTAATTGCCGAATATATTTCAGTTTCAAAGGAATGCAGTTGATTTCTTAACGATAATAGATCTTCTTGTTGTTTCTGTAAACTTCTCATATAAAAATGTGACATAGAAAATTCAGATACCACTAGCCGCCACCGAATTACAGAACCTTCAAACTTACGACCCACAATGGAAAAGACATTAAAAATTTGTTCATTGCTAGTATCTCACGAATACAACTGATTTTTAGAATGAAAATGAGCAAAATAAGGAAAACTGTTTAAAAAACCAGATCCATTTAGAGCCTCGAATATTAGACTGAACAGTGTGTCACCGCTCAAATAGCATCTCACTCCAGAACTAATTTCTAGAAATATACGAAGACTGCACCAAACAAGTGTACATACTGTAGTTTATCCGTGAGTTTGAATTAGGGGGAGACAGAGTTGGTGGTCGAGAAGTAAGCGCTGACGTATGTGATCCTTGAGACTACGGCCTTGTTCTAAGAGGAGGTGATCAGATTCACCGTTACCAAGTTCAACTCCCTCTCCTCTTCTGTACTAACGACTATTGTTCACATAATCTCCGGAAGACCATTCCTGTAAACAACGCCTGGAGAATAATACCAATAATATGTTCCTCTTTTACCTTCTACCGCTTTTCTCTACACTGGTGGAGTCGCACATGTGGACCTGGCCCGGCTTCTAACAGAATGCCCTTCCCGACGCTGAACCTATGTGGAAAGATACAGTTTATATATTTTGCTACTTGTTTTACGACGCACCGACACAGATAGGTTTTATGGCGACTACGGGATAGGAAAGATCTAGGAGTGGGAAGGAAGCGGCCGTGGCCTTAATAAAGGTACAGCTCCAGCATTTGCCTGGTGTGAAAACGGAAAACTACGGAAAACCATCTTCTGGGCTGCCGACAGTGGGGTTCGAACCCACTACCTCCCGGATGAAGGCTCACAGCTGCACGCCCCTAACCGCACGGCCAACTCGCCCGGTAACAGTATATTTATTACTGCGTGTTTCCGTGCTAGTTGGTAGTGTGATGTGTGTGTGTGGACAAACGTAAACATCCTGTCTTTGAGCCGTATGAATTAACTATAGACAGTTAAAATCTACGGCCCGGCCGGGAATTAAACCCGGGTCCCTCTTAACTAGAGGTCAGTACGATGACCATTCAGCCAAGGAGCCGGATGAATTATACCAATAATATACCTACGTAGCGTAACGGTTAGTGTTATTAGTTGCCTTCCTCGGAGATCAGGGTTCGATCCCCGGTACTGCCAGAAATTTAAGAATGGCAGGAGGGCTGGTATGTGTTTGAAATGGTACAGGCAGCTCACCTCCATTGGGGGTGTGCCTGAAAAGAGCTGCATCACCTCGGGATGAGGACACGAGTTTACATTTTACCAATAATATCAACCCAAAGCCAGCCTCAACACGTACCATGTGATTTACAATTGTGAAAAGACACGTTAATCAACTCCTCGCTCCCTGGCACTTTTTCTACCTGTTCCCAGCACGCCTCTTAGTTTGGAGAGTACTCGGTGGTTTCAGAGGAATACGATAATCCAGCCTGTCGCCCGCAGCGTACCACACTTGACAGACAAACAACAGCTGCCTGTATACAACCTTACACCGATACTTTTAGGTTGAGGGAACCAGTGTATGCTTTGTATTTCCAAAATAGTGAATTTCATCGCAGAAACTACTTCTAGTCTTACTACTTTGTTGCCAGCCACCCGGGCAAGCGGACAGGGTGAAAAATCGGGGAAAAAAATGGTGGGAGTGCTTAGTTTAAGCAGTACACACCCGAGGAGGAGGTGTATAATTCCTTTGTAACTAAATTACCATCTCCCCCTGAAAAATATAAATTTAAAATATTTCTGTTCGAATTCTGTTGTTATAATAAGAATGGTGTCCAGTAGAAAAGTATTCCCGGGTTTCAGGTGGACTTGCCAGAGTGAAACATGAAGAATAGGCTGCATGTGCGGAATTGCCACCGCTGCTTTGTTTTATTGCTCAAGGTCTGGCAATCATTCTATTATTTCCATCCTATGTGTATTATTGTTGTTGTTTTTATGAAAATATGCACAGTAAAAACACCGATTTCAGTAATACTTGTGTTACATTTTCCTCATTTTATAATGAAAGAATCCCCCCTGGGGCAATTTTAGTGGGGGCGAACCTTTGAGATAAAATCATCGGTGGAGGGGGGAACCCTCCCTCCATCCGCGATTTCGCACCCGGACAAGCGGACTTTCAGGATATTGATTTGTTCTGGACTTCACACACGTGTTGAGGACACTTAGGACAATGCTCGTGCATCTCTCAAGAATTTTCGAGAAAATAAAGAGAGAAGTTTCACGTGATTATGTTCATTTTCAGGGTGACCGGAAACAACGTGAACCGAATATATGAGCGTTAGACGGTTGACCATACTAATAAATTATTTTTAAAAATAATTCGATATCTCACACCGGTGTCATTGTACCAGCTGCTGAAGTTAGCCAATCAGATCACTTCGCGGGTGAATTGAGATGGGCTTTGAGAGGCGGTGTTACTAAATCTGCACCTGGCTTAAGACCGGGTTTAGAGCCATGCCGAGAAATCAGCATCAAACACTAACATAGTGTGGGTTTTAGCCGGTGCCACGGTGGCGCGATCCTATCATCTCGGAAGTCCTTGTTCAAATCCCTCCGCTGGTGAAATTTATTTCTTCAACTGGTTCTCTCAAGCCAGTATTAAGCCAAGTGCACATTATTTATTTACAATTGGCTTTACGTCGCACCGACATAGAAGATAGGTCTTATGGCGACGATGGGAGAGGAGAGGGCAAGGAGTGGGAAGGAAGCGACTGTGGCGACTGCTATATTGCAGAAACTCTGCATGCTATGCTTAAAGATGAAGACAATTTATTTTACCTGCTGTTCTTGGGAATGTTACACGAGTAAATAAAACCTTTGAATCAAACACAGCAGACCAAGCTAAACTCTTAACTGACTTACAATTGTTGATTGAATCATCGAGAAAACCTGCTGTAATGCCTACTTTGAAAACCATCTTAACCCTAAACCATACCTACTTATGTGAAAAACTGAAAATATGAAGACGGAACAAAGTCTCACCCCAGAAATTTAACAGTAAAATAAATTTCGTGTGGCTATTTCTAGCCGAGTGCAGCCCTTGTAAGGCAGACCCTCCGATGAGGGAGGGCGGCATTTGCCATGTGTAGGTAACTGCGTGCTATTGTGATGGACGATAGTGTTATGTGTGGTGTGTGAGTTGCAGGGATGTTGGGGACAGCACAAACACCCAGCCCCCGGGCCATTGGAATTAACCAATGAAGGTTAAAATCCCCGACCCGGCCGGGAATCGAACCCGGGACCCTCTGAACCGAAGGCCAGTACGCTGACTATTCAGCCAACGAGTCGGACATTTAACAGTTAATTCGAAGACGCTGTGCATATTTTGTCATTTCTTTGATCAAGGAACTGCAGAGAAGACTACGTGACAATACGGAAATATTAAAGACTGTTGCTTGACAAAGTCCTGGTCATGCACTCCGACAAAATTAAAGAATCTTAGATTCCATTAATGTACACGTTTAGCATCCCACCGGACGTAAAGGGGAAAAGTAGAGGCACAGTGGTGTTTAGTAAACTTAATTAAATAGCAGAATGTCAGCTATTCTAGAAGTTTTTGGTGTGAAGTCAATAGTTACAGAGATGCATCAAACATAAACGCATTTAAAGAACTAGCAGTTTTTTCATTATTAATGTTATCTTTGCCATGGTCAAATGCAGAGCTGGAACGGTTGTTCAGTCAAATGAACGTAGTAAAAACCAAAGTTAGAAATAGCATGGGGACTGAGCTATTGCAGTCAGCTAATAATAATAATAATAATAATAATAATAATAATAATAATAATAATAATAATAATAATTTCGTGTGGCTATTCCTAGCCGAGTGCAGCCCTTGTAATGCAGACCCTCCGATGAGGATGGGCGGCATCTGCCATTTGTAGGTAACTGCGTGTTATTGTGGTAGAGGATAGTGTTATGTGTGGTGTGTGAGTTGCAGGGATGTTGGGGACAGCACAAACACCCAGCCCCCGGGCCATTGGGATTAACCAATTAAGGTTAAAATCCCCGACCCGGCCGGAAATCGAACCCGGGACCCTCTGAGCCGAAGGCCAGTACGCTGACCATTCAGACAACGAGTCGGACAGTCAGCTAATGGTCTATATAGATCTCCAGATTTATTTTCCTTATTCACAATCCACGTTCCATCCCGTAGTACCAGAATGAAGACCCTATTCCATATTCCTTACTCCCGGCTTTCTCTCACCAAAAGGTCCTTTTCTGTACCTATTCCAGCAATATTTAATAACTTATCTATCAACAAGAACCTAGACATCTTCATATCGTTTCCTTCCTTCTGTGGGGCCGATGACCTTAAACGTTAGGCTCCTGTAAACAACAAGCTTCATCATCACCTTCCTTCTGTCATGATATTTATCATATAACTTATTTTTCCTTCTTGTTCTTTCCCGTTTCTTCTCCTGTATTTACTGTAAATGTATTTTCATTGGTTTATTTATTACAATTTGCTTTACGTCGCATCGACACAGATAGGTCGTATTGCAGTGATGGCATAGGGAAGGCCTAGGAGTCGGCAGGAAGCGGCCATGGCCTTAATTTAGGTACAGCCCCAGCATTTGCCTGGTGTGAAAATGGGGAACTACGGAAAACTATCTTCAGGGCTGCCGACAGTGGGCTTCCAACCCACCATCTCCCAGATGCAAGTTCACAGCTGCACGCCCCTAACCGCACGGCCAACTCGCCCGGTTTTTACTTTGTTAATGTCGTTGTTTATGTAAATATGTATTATATAGCATTGTACAATTTTTATTGTGTATATTTGTGTCCTTTGTAAATATTTATATTTCCTTCATTTTAGATTAATATCTGTTGTACTTAGCTTGGATCTTTGTAATTCTTCGTTATGCTGTTGCTGATCCTGAATAAATAAATATTAAAAAATCTTGACAGTTAGAGCTGGACTAAGACGACTTAGTAAAATAATGTTGCCATGATTTTGAACTGGCCCAACAAGTGTTAAAACAAATTGGGACAGTACAAGCCTACAAGGCAACGTCTGCAGGAGCTTCAACATTTACAGTCACTCCAGAAAACGGATATGGAGATGCAGAAGTATTAATTTTCTAGTTTTGGTAAGTGTTCAATAAAGATTTTTGTTGTTGTAACAGCTCTGTGGGGCCTTATGCTACCTTAATACAAGTGTACTAATCTTAATGATATTGGGAAGTATATATAGCGAGTGAGAAAAAAATCAGTGGGTTTTTTGTTAAATTCGGTGGGTTTTGTGTGTGTTTAGTGGCTTTATTCACGTTATTGTTTGCAACACTTGTTGCCTACCTCTTCATTTCAAATCATTAGAAACCAAGGGAGACCGGTGTAAAGATAGTTTCGTCCGGGAGTTGACGTCATCCGTACAGAATACTGTTAATCCTAACTGCGAGTTCACTGCACTACCTTTCCTACTCCTTTATTCAATCTCACTTCTATGCTACGAGGGCAGACCAGAAAATAAGTTGCACTTCCCAGTTATGGCCACTTATTACAACACCTATACAACAGCAACACGACTATAACGACCTACACTGTAACGTCATTTTTCCACATAGTTTCCAAGAGACTCCAAACATTTCTGCGAACGCACAACAAATTTGTCGATGCCGGATGCATAGAAATTTCCTCCAGCGTTCTGCAACCACTCGGAGACAACGGCCTTCACCTCCTCATCGGTCTGAAAACGTCGACCAACGAGATCGGTTTTGAGCTTACCGAACAGATGAAAGTCACATGGCGCTAGGTCGGAACTGTAGGGTGGATGTTGCCAGACCTACCACTTGAAACGCTGCAGCAGTTCTCTCGTTTGACGGGCCTTATGAGGTGTTGCGTTTTCGTGCAACAAAATTACACCGGCGCTCTATTTCCCCCGGCGCTTCTCTTTAATCGCTTTACGCAACCGGTGCAACGTTTGACAATACGACGCCGTGTTGATCGTCGTTCCTTTCGGCATGAATTCCACGTGCACCAAACCCTCCATGTCAAAGAACACTGTCGCCATAACCTTACCGGCTGAAGGTTGAACCTTGGCTTTCTTTCGTTGTGGAGATGAGGGGTGCACCCATTCCATTGATGTTCACTTCGTTTCGGGGGTGAAGTGGTGGACCCACGTTTCGTCGCCTGTGACGATTCGCCCTAGAAACCCGTTGCCGTCTGCGGCATAGCGTTGCAAAAATGCCAGGGAGGATTGGAAACGTTGTCCCTTGTGCTCATCGGTGAGAAGACGTGGGACCCATCTTTGACACAGCTTACGATATCCAAGGTCCTCGTGAACATTGGCGAACACACTGCCATACGACATGTTCAGCTGCGTCGCGATTTCTCTCAGTTTAATGCGCCGGTTCTGTCTAATGATCGCATTCACACTGTTGACCTTTGCACGGATCCCGGACATTGCGGGCCTGCCTTCGCGATGGTTGTCCGTGATATCCGTGCGTCCGGCTTCGAATTGCTGACACCACAGATGGCCCGCTCCCGATACACAGCACTAACTTCACGATGAATGTCCGTGCAATTCTTCCTTTTGGCCCATAGGAATCGGATTGTCGCACGCACCTCATATTTGGAGTGAACGTCCAGTTGACGCACCATTGCATTTGGCCGCTATTCACACAATGCTAGACGAGACACCACAGAGACCTGCCTAACAGACGTGTGGGCAGTGTCTGTCCCTTTCTCCGCTGTGCCCACGTTTGCGACACACAGCGCGCTCATGCGGCGCGTTAGTGCAACTAACCTTTTGATCCATCTACGTATCAACCTGGGAAAATTCACATCATATTTACTTGAAATGATCTATCTGTTCTAGTTTTGTATTCCCAGCCCGACATTCAACCATCTAAAATTTCTTCCTTCTGACATTACGTTACCCTTGGAAATGCAAATTTTCATGTCATGTTCACTCCAAATACATTCATTTTCCAATATATTAGATCGCACGTTTTCTGCACATTCTGCCATTAAGACCAAGTCGACAGCATAGATCAAACTGCTTACTAAATTTCCACCAAACTGAATCCCTCACTGCCACTTTATACCTTTCAGTGTATGATCCATGTAAGCTATGAACAAGAAAGGTGAAAGATAACAACCTTGTATAACCCCTGTAAGTTCCTTGAACCATGAACTCATTCTACCATCAATCCTCACTGCATCCTCATTGTCAACATACATGCCTTAGATTAATTTTCATAACATACTGTTAATCCCATAATCCCTCAGTACGGCTAAAATCATTTCTCTCGATACTTCTCTAGAGCCACGAAACATAAACGCTTCCTGGCGTATATAGAAAATCTCATCCTGACAGCCCCTCTGCGGTCTGAAACCACACTGGTTTTCATCCACCTTCCTCTCAACTACTGATCGCACACTCCCTTCCAAAATGCCAGTGAACACTTGATCAATGAAATACCTCGGTAGTTACTGCAATTCTTCCTGTCCCCTTGCTTATAAAGAGATGCAATTACTGCATTCGTCCTTCAGAAGTTATCAACCTTACTAACATTTCATGATAATCTTATCACTTTCTGAACCCATTTCATCCCTGCCTTCCCACTATATTTCACTATTGCAATTCTAATTTCATCTATTCCTTCTGTTTTATGACGGTGGAGTTTATTTCTTATCCGTTCCATTTCCTCAAGCGATTATATATTACTGCCCAGAAAAGTTTTCCTGCCGTTTATTTAAAATTATTTGCACTTCCTCAAGCGCAGTATCATCAAAATCACTGTCCTCCTCCCCGTGAGTGCGATTGCTCGAGACGTCACCAGAAATATTTCCTTTTACGTTGAGAAGATTTTGAAAATATTCCTTCCACCTGTAGAGTGATTCCCTGGGATCTAGCATGAGTTTACCGGATAAATTCTGCATTCAGCAGTAAAGAAGATCAATATTTATAGATGGTTCCTATTAGAGCCCTACGTTACCTACAATGCAGAACATTGGATACGAAATAATCTGACACCTGGCAATATCGGCAAACCACCAAACGCTTCTGCGAAGCAATATTGCATACTACAAGCGAGTATGAAATATCCGGCCAAGTCTGTTTATGTTCTGTTTTTCTATCTGTGCCAAATCTTTCACTTCAAGTAATTCCTTTGTTTGTCGTAGAATTGTACTACTACGACCACCACCATAACCATCAACAACAAATCAACAACAGCAAAAATACAGTCATTGTGTATTTTTGTGCATTGTGTATTATGATGGGTGATAAAATAATCTTGTTTCCGTTATTATATACTAATCTTTTTCTTTCAATGGGCCTACATGAGGCCACACTTGTTCAACAACCCGGCTTGGATGTTTGCCAAGAATTGTTGTATATTTGTTAACACAGTGAGATTACAAGAACTGTATTATACATTGTAAATCAGTTACAGCGGCATCTCACCGCTGGGTTCCGTGGTTCAAATCCTGATCACTGCATATGAGATTTGTGCTGGACAAAGTGGAGGTGAGATAGGTTTTTCTCCAGGTACTCCGGTTTTCACTGTTGTCATTCATTCCAGCAACACTCTCCGATATATTTTCATTTCATCTGTCAGTCATTAATCATTGCCCCAGAGGAGTGCGACAGGCTTCAGCAGCCGGCACAATTCCTATCCTCGCCGATAGAACACGGATTCATTCATTCCGTCCTTGGCCCCGTCGGATAACTGGAAACAGGCTGTGGGTTTGAATTTTATAACAATAATATATTCCCCTGATTATCTATATATATATAAGATAATACTTCCTGAATGACTGACTGATTCATCATCGCCGAGCCACAATACTGGACATAAAGAAATGAAACTTTCGGGATGCGTTTATATTAGTGCAAGTGCTCAGTAAGGGATGATTTTTTCAACTTCCGTCGTTAAGGGGATGAATTCTTTAAATTAGTATATCCATATCTCAGAAACTTGGTTTACAGACGTCAAAAATGGTATTTGGAATCTCCTTTAAAACAAAAGAACACGTACTTTTTGTTTTCGAAAAATCCTATTAATGTAGGTGGAAAATGATGAAAAAGGGGCTGAATACTTTCCATGAGGCTGCTTATTTCTCAAAAACTGAATATGTTACAGATATGAAAATTGGTATTTAACATCTCCTTTAAAAATAAACACGTATTTTTTGCTTTTGGAAAATCCAATAATGACATTTCAAATAACATGAGATACCCAAGCACAATTACACAATATAAAGCAACTAGATAGAGAAAAGTATCCTATACTGGGGAAGGAAAGGGAGGTCAAAAACAGGGATGGGAAACGCGACCTTGCCGAGCAAAGTAAAAAGACCGAATATTTAATAATAATGTTATTTGTTTTACGTCCCACTAACTACTCTTTTACGGTTTTCGGAGACGCCGAGGTGCCGGAATTTAGTCCCGCAGGAGTTCTTTTACGTGCCAGTAAATCTACCGACACGAGGTTGACGTATTTGAGCACCTTCAAATACCACCGGACTGAGCCCGTATCGAACCTACCAAGTTGGGGTCAGAAGGCCAGCGCCTTAACCGCCTGAGCCACTCAGCCCGGCCCGAATATTTAGAAAAGTATCAACACATAAAGAAAGGGTGTGTAAGACACTGACGGAGAATATTGCACTTAATGTTTCAACAGTCAGACATCGTGAATCTTCAATTCCAAAACTAGTTATATAAAATAATCAAGCATAGCACTCGCACCAAAATGCGCAAAATTACAAGAATATAATATGATTGCTTGAATAGAGGCGAGAGGAGCCGGATCCAGGAAGTTCATGGGAAACTAAGTCCCTAGAAATAATAAAATGTCTTTGCTCACCAACTGTCTCCATATAAATTTGTCCTGGGTGCAGGATGATAATAAGGCATGACCAGCACGCAGCACGGCGAGATGTTGAGCACTTCACACACACCACTGCCAAGAGTGGTCTGAGAAAGGGACGGAAAGTCTCAGTATATATAGGGCATGTGGAAGGTTCTGGAGACATACGAAAATATTGGAGAAAGTCGGCAGAAAATGACGTATTCGTGACGTGACGACGGCGCGGTGAGCGAAGAGCAGAGGCATGCGGCATTCAGTAATATGACAGGCAGCGGTGCGAGGAGTTGGTAGTATGGTGGCGATGCAGAATTCGACGACGAAGGTAAGTGAAGTAGCATGTAGACTTTTGGTGGAATATTACAGAAGCACGTAGCTCCTGTAGGCCTACTCAGCAATGTAGCGCGTATTCAACTGAAGTGCACAGAGATTACAGGCCATGCAGGGTTGCATAATTTCTGGCGCGAGTTTCTAAAACCGAACAAATAAGTTCACTTCCATACAATTACAGGAAGACCTCCAAAGTTTCGTGAACGTAGTCTTTCTCCTCTTTTGAATAGAAACCATAGAGACTTTCAAAATAAATATTTTGGGGAAGTCTTTCAAATTTAATAAATATATATTCAGACTATAATAATACCCAACTATATTTCTAAAATAGTTAATTATTGTATTCTACGTAATAACTATAGGAACTATAGATAAATGAAACTCCTGTCCTTAATTCATGGTTCATAATATTTCCTTAAGAAGTTGAATGTTGGCAAAATATACTATAATAAACACTTTCGGCAAAACGCCTAGGTCAAAGATCTTATATATAAGAAAGTTTTGAAAATGTTCACAGTTTTCATTACTGATATCTTCCCTCAGAATAGTAATATTTCTCTTTAACATTATGTGGTGGGTTCATAAGGGTAGGGTGTCCAAAGTAGCACCGTGTGGCTGAAATTTTATTTCTTTGTGGCTAGCCAAGTTTAACTAATAACTTACTGTCTTAATGTGTTTTACCTGCCGTAAGTACTTCACGAAAAACGACATGACTTAACGAAGACCGAGCAGTTCATAAAACAAATAGTTTTCTCTTCAGGTGATTTACATTTTTAAACTGAAACGTTTCTTTCAATGAATGGCACGAAAAGGCAACAATAATTAAAAACAGTAACAAATGCCAACAATGTTTAAGAACGTTAAATAAATGAAACTAATGCGAATAAATCACAAAGAACAATGGCAATTAACAGAAGAAGCACGCTAAGCCACTTAATGATTTTTATCAAAATCCCTCGTGAGACTTAGCAAAAAAATAAAATATTACAAAATTCAGTAATAAAATGACCCTGTACGACATAATTGATATCACCAGTGAACAGAATGGATAAAAATATGTAGGGAAGAGCGAGAATGTCAAAAATTCAAAAACTTACAATGTGCAGAAGTAAATAACTCCAACTACTTCAATTTTCTGAGACATTACATCAAAAAGGAAAAATAAAATACTCATCTCTTTGCAGTCCGATTTTAAATGGAATACCCAACAATGGAACCCGTAAGACAGTCCTGGGAAAAAAAGTGTGGACGAGTGGAGAGATTTTAGTAGACATTGACCTGAAGTGGTTTGTTTGCAACTCATGTGAGAGTACGTAAATGTGACATTCAACATCAAGTCAGACAGTAACCTGAAAATATTAACTCTACCTTTTCTTACCTTTTCCTTATGTTGATAAAGACTTACAGATTTTTGTGGCCTACAAGTAACCTCGTAGGGCTTTCAAGTGATTCTGATCGGGTGTTTTCTCAACTGACTGCCGGGACAAGATCACAGGGTCGTCTAACTTGTATACTGTAAGAATGTATGGAGATGTCTTTATCACTCACATATTATTATTATTATTATTATTATTATTATTATTATTATTATTATTATTATTATTATTATTATTATCGTGGAGCATAGAGCAGAAGAAGCGTGTGGGGTGAATGGGTGAACACAGCAAAATATAAGGTTCAAGATAATATGTTAAAATATGAGAAATTTTAATTTTAGTTTCATATCAAAAAACAATTTAACAAACAAACAGAAAAGAGCCAAATCTGAGACTGCAACTAGTGGAGCCCAAGGCTCAGAAAAATTTACAAAAGCTGATAAACATAAACTCCTAAGTGGAGCTCGTCAGCTATTTAACAATGTGGACACCGGGTGAGTTGGCCGTGCGGTTAGTGGTGCGCAGCTGTGAGCTTGCATCCGGGATATAGTGGGTTCGAAGCCCACGTTCGACAGCCCTGAAGGCAGTTTTCCGCGGTTTCCGATTTTCATACCAGACAAATGCTGGGGCTATATCTTAATTAAGGCCACGGCCGCTTCCTTCCCACTCCTGGGCCTTTACTATCCCATCGTCGCCATAAGACTTACCTGCGTCGGTGCGACGTAAAGCAAATTGTACAACAATGTGAGCTCTTAAGTTAAGAGATCATTTACAAGAATATCTCAACAGTTCAGAGAGGATTTTTCTCATCAACATCTTACAGTTTTACTCATCAAAATTTTGACTTTATAGTCTACGCCGAAATACGAGGTTTAGATTACCGGTACTTGTACAGTTTGGGTAAGTAATGTTAAAAACCGTGTGAAAAAGAAGCCGTAGCTTTACAAAGGTGGGAATCAAACCCTGTAGTTACATTTACAAAACTCTACAAGGTTCTTAAACCCAGGAGTCCATTAATTTCCAAATGCCCTCAATTGGGCCAGTAGATTATATTTACATTTGAAAGAGCAACAATCAGCTGCTAGAAAAACAGTCGTACACTCGTTATTTACGGGACAGGGGAACACGGAAGAAACAGGATCTAACGATCCATAGTTAAGAGGAGCAGAAGGCCCACACTACACGGCCGCAAAAATAGGGAAGTAAGCACTAGGAGTATCAAATATTACAAAAGGGCCGAAATCCAAAATGAATGGCGACGGAAAGCAAAGCATTCCAACGAAAATTCACATATTAACTAATTGGACGTAAAGCCCGACGAAACAGTTGCTAATCCATACAACCTGGCGACTAAGTTGTGTTAACGTTTAAAAGCCGAAAGGGAAGAAATTAAATTTAATCGTAGGGAAAAAAACATATTCATCAAATTTAAGTTGAGAGGAAGTAATAACGAGGGTACATCATTCGTGCTTCCTTTTACCTTACAAAGTCCCATCAGTGGGAAATTCACCTTAATTAAGGACACGGCCGCTTCCTTCATATTCATGAACCTTTCATACCCCATCGTCGCCGTTAAACCTTAAAACTTAACCATGATGGTCAAAGCCCCTTACAACATACACTGATCAGCCAGAACATTATGGACATCTACCTACTATCGATATAAACCCGTCCAGGCGATAGCAGCGTCACCTGACGAGGAATGACTGATGGTTAGACACACGCACGGTACATGTGGTACCAGTGAGCGTGAGGTCCGTGTGTAGAATGAGAAAGGCGCGCGATCTGTCTGAGTTTGACCGAGGGCAGATTGGGACTACCTTGTGGCTCGGCATAAGCATTACGGAAACAGCACAACTTGTCGGGTATTCGAGGAGTGCTGTGGTGCATGTCTTGAACAAGTGGCGAAACCAAGGTGAAACCACGTCCAAACGTCGAGGGGTTGGGCGGCCACTCATCATTATAGATGTCGGATGTCATAGGCTGGGCAGACTGGTAAAACAGAACAGGCAACGAACTGTGGTGGAGCTGACATCAGAATTTAATGCTGGGCAGAGTATAAGTGTGTTTGAACACACAGTGCACCGAACACTCCTAAGGATGTACCTCCGCAACCGACGACCCATGCATGTGTCAATGTTAACACCACGACATCGGCAACTACGACT
This sequence comes from Anabrus simplex, assembly GCF_040414725.1. Taxonomy (NCBI): domain Eukaryota; kingdom Metazoa; phylum Arthropoda; class Insecta; order Orthoptera; family Tettigoniidae; genus Anabrus; species Anabrus simplex. The sequence goes on along the minus strand of NC_090266.1, from coordinate 688,179,442 downwards.
GAAATGGGCACATGGCCATTGTCATTGGACGTTGGTGCAGTGGGGGAAGGTTGAATGGTCTGATGAATCCCGATACCTTATTCATCTGCCGATGGGAGGGTGCGAATCCGTCGTCTTCCAGGGGGACAACACCTTGACACCTGTACTGTGGGAAGGAGAAAAGCTGGTTGCGGCTCAACTATGCTCTGGCTAACATTCATGTGGCTATCCATGGGTCCAGTGGAGCTCGTGCAAGGCACCATGACGGCCGAGAAGTATTGTACACTGGTTGCAGACCATGTACACTCCTTCATGGCGAACATGTATACCAACGGCAGTGGCATTTTCAACACGATTTTACAAGGCCAGGAGTGTGATGGTGTGGTTTGAGGAACACAGTGGCGAGTTGCAATTGATGTGCTGGCCCCCCAACTCGCCAGATCTTAGCGCAATCGAACACATCTGGGATGTGATTGAACGTGGCGTCAGAACTCATCGCCCCCTCTCCCCGCATATACGGGAATTTGGTGACTTGTGTGTGCAGATGAGGTACCAACTCCCTCCAGCGACCTATCAAGGCCTCATTGCTTCCTTGCCAAGACGCGTCGCCGTTGTTTTCCGTGCCAATGGTGGACATACCTTGTAATAAGGTGCTCATAATGTACTGGCTGATCAGTGTATAATAATAACGACAAAAGCAACATCAAGAACAACCATTGCCAGTTCTATAAGATGCAGTACGTTAATTTGTCTGTACTAGTGTTGTTCTGAGATTTAATTACCGCAACTTTGGGATCTATAAAGTTACATTCAAGTTTGAAGAAACTTCTGCTTATTCTTGAAATGTTTGACGGAAATTACAGAGGGTAGATAAAATGTTCCTCCTTCCAGCATTCTGGCGTCCGTCAGAATTCATAGCAGTTGAAAGTATTGTACGTTACTCATTCAGTAGGATAAGAAAATATTTCGGTAGGTACAGAAAGGAAATAGAGCTATCTCCACAGAAACGTGCATTGTTCAAAATGTCTGCGTGTACTACCGGTTGTATACATACGTCGTCCTTAGATACCGGCATCTTCCACCAGTACTACAAATAGGTGAAAAGCAACGAAAATGTACACTGTTGAAAACACGTATCTTTCTTATATCAACCACAACAGTATAGAAGGCGGAACAATTCTGTTTACGGCAGGGTATAATACTGAACTCCGTTACGGACGTGTTTACAAACATATTTTTTTAAACACGTAAAAATAAGGAGACTTACAAATAACCACTTCGTAGTTAGCATACAAAAGCCACAGAGGTAACTTTTCTTTTAAATTCTGTTTCATTCACAAATCATTAACACAGGTAGGTTTTGGCGGCGCGGAAATAGGAACGGGCTACTACTGAGAAGGCAGCGGCAGTGATCTTGATTGTAGCACATTCCTGTTATTTAATTGGTGTGAATCCAAGTAACTTCAGAAAACGATTTTCAGGGCTACCAGTGGTGAGATTCGGACCTAATTTTTCCCCAGTGCAAGCTAAAGTCACACAGGTAGTTCAATGCCATTCAGAAAGTAGCGGGTAGGGTATCTTAATCGACTATTGTATGTACCCTATGGCTATCGAAAGTAAATAAAAGTTCACTAACAGTGCCTTTTCTGGTAACGTCAACATCCTGCGATTGCAGGCGCATTTGATGCCCTCTCTCACGTCAGCTCCTTTTATACCGTACATGGGTATCATGCGGCATTACTGACGTGTTGCTGTCCAGCGCCATCTGTTGACCTGTTTGTGCACTCGTTGGTGTCAATAAAACCCCATGTCATGTCAAGCATGGGCGTCAATTATTACCTCTCTCCCTCGAAGAATCCGTGAAGTATTGGCTCGTCAAATGTTAATAAACTTTTTGGTCATCCTGTATCCTCCCCCGAGGCTAGCACCTTCAATTACCACTGGACTGAGCTGCGATCGATCCCACCAAATTGGGCTCAGACAGCCAGCCGGCCCTTCTAACGCCTGGGCCACTCAGACTGACTAGAACTTTATATATGTCATTTTGTTAAATAATTGATTTCCGATAAATGCTCTACTGCAGTTATATCGGCATATTTGAAAGATCTGATCAAGCGGGGTACAGAGGTGTAATTGGTTACTAGCTGCATTGCCTGATTCAAATTAATATTTGGGAGCAATACAAATCAACTCAGTTTGAACTCGGATCAAATATTGTGGATAAGAATTCTTCATTTACTGGCCACTTGATGACTGCTGAAATTGATCAAATAAGGGATTTGAAAGGCTTTTGATTTCAAACTCGTGTATATGTACGTGCGGTTATTGGCTCAAACATAAGTTATAGTAAGATGTGATCATATTTACTCCTATCAATCAATCAATCAATCAATCAATCAATCAATCAATCAATCAATCAATCAATCAATCAATCAATCAATCAATCAATCAATCAATCAATCAATCAATCAATCAATCAATCAATCAATCAATCAATCAATCAATCAATCAATCAATAATGATCTGCATTTAGGGCAGTCACCCAGGTGGAAGATTCCCTATCTGTTGTTTCCCTAGACTTTTCTTAAATGATTTCAAAGAAATTCGAAATTTATTGAACATCTCCCTTGGTAAGTTATTCCAATCCCTAACTCCCCTTCCTATAAAATAATATTTGCCCCAGTTTGTCATCTTGAATTCCAACTTTATCTTTATATTGTGATCTTTCCTACTTTTATGAACACCACTCAAACTTATTCGTTTACTAATGTCATTCCACGCCATCTCTCCTCTGACAGCTCAGAGCATGCCACTTAGTCGAGCAGATCGTCTTCTTTCTCCCAAGTACTCCCAGCCCAAACTTTGCAATATTTTTGTAACGTTACTCTCTTGTCGGAAATAACCCAGAAGAAATCGAGCTGCTTTTCTTTGGATTTTTTCCAGTTCTTGAATCAAGTAATCCTGGTGAGGGTCCCATACACTGGAACCATACTCTAGTTGGGGTCTTACCAGAGACTTATATGCCGTCTCCTTTACATCCTTACTACAACCCCTAAACACCCTCATAACCATGTGCAGAGATCTGTACCCTTTATTTACAATCCCATTTACGTGCTTACTCCTATGAATATCTTTCCTTCCATTAACACCTAGATAATTACAATGATCCCCAAAAGGAACTTTCACCCCATCAACGCAGTAATTGAAACTGAGAGGACTTTTCCTATTTGTGAAACTCACAACCTGACTTTTAACGCCGTTTATCATCAAATCCAGGTCATGTTGCAGTTGCTCACAATCTTGTAACTTATTTATTACTCTATACAGAATAAGATCATCTGCAAAAAGCCTTATCTCTGATCCACTTCTTCACTAATATATACATATAACGAAACATAAAGGTCCAATAATACTGCCCTGCGGAATTCCCCTCTTCATTATTACAGGGTCAGATAATGCTTCGCCTACTCTAATTTTCTGAGATATATTTTCTAGAAATATAGCAACCCATCCAGTCACTCCTTTTCCTAGTCCAATTGCACTCATTTTTGCCAGTAGTCTCCCATGATCCACACTATCAAATGCCTTAGATAGGTCAATCCCCATACAGACCATTTACCCTCCTGAATCCAAGATATCTGCTATATCCTGCTGGAATCCTACAAGTTGAGCTTTATTGGAATAAGCTTTGCTAAACCCGAACTGCCTTCTTTCGAACCGGTTATTCATTTCGCAAACATGTCTAATATAGTCAGAAAGAATGCCTTACTAAAGTTTACATGCAACGCATGTCAAACTTACTGGCGGTAATTTTCAGCTTCACGCCCATCACCCATTCCTTTATACACATGGGCTACTATAGCAACTCTCCATTTATTTGGTATAGCTTCTTCATGCAAACAATAATCAAATAAGTACTTCAGATAGGGTACTATATCACAACCCATTGTATTTAGTATATCCCCAGAAATCTTATCAATTCCAGCCGCTTTTCTAGTTTCAACTTTCTTATCTTATTGTAAATTTCCTTGTTATTATATATAAATATTAATTCTTCTTAGGATTAGTCACCTTCACAATCTGGACATTATTCTTTTAAGCATCAATCTTTACATACTGCTGACTGAATACTTCTGCCTTTTGAAGATCCTCACACACACACACCCCTTGTTCATTAATGATTCCTGGGCTGTACTTCTTTGAACCTGTTTCTACCTGAAAGTACCTATACATACACTTCCATTTTTCACTAAAATTTTTGTGACTGCCAATTATACTTGCCATCATGTTATCCTTAGCTGACTTCTTGGCTAGATTCAATTTTCTAGTAAGTTCCTTCAATTTCTCTTTACTTCCACAACCATTTCTAACTCTATTTTTTCCAATCTGCACCTCCTTCTTAGTCTCTTTTTACCTCTATTATAATAAGGTTGGTCTTTACCATTCCTTACCACTTTTAAAGGTACAAACCTGTTTTCACATTCCTCAACAATTTCTTTAAACGCATCGCAGAGTATATTTACATTTTTATTTACCGTTTTCAACCTATCATACTTACTTTTTTTAAACTCCCTCATGCTTGCTTTTTCAGACATATGGTTCTGCCTAATAGTCCTACATGTAAGACCTTCATTTCTATCACATTTATTTTTAACTACGACAAAAACAGCTTCATGTTTACTAATTCCATCTATTACTTCGGTTCCCCTATAGAGCTCATCTGCTTTTACCAGCACCACGTCCAGGATATTTTCCACTCTAGTTGGTTCCATCACTTTTTGAATGAGCTGTCTTTCCCATATTAGCTTATTTGCCATTTGTTGGTCTTGCTTCCTGTCGTTCGCATTACCTTCCCAATTGACATTTGGTAAAATCTGATCACCTGCTACAGTCACATTCCTTTCCATGTCGTTTCCCACATAGCTTATTATCTTAAAAAAAATTCTGAATCAGCGTCAGCGCTACCCTTTCCCGGTCTGTACAGTCCAAAGACATCAAGTTGCCTATTATCTTTAGAAATGAGCCTTACAGCTAAAATTTCATGTTTGTCATATTTAACTTTTTCGTAGCTTACAAATTCTCTTTTCACCAGAATGAATACTCCCCCTCCCACCATCCCTATACTATCTCTACGATACACACTCCAGTTCCGTGAGAAAATTTCTACATCTATTATATTATTTCTCAGCCATGATTTAACTCATATTACAATATCTGGTAAGTATATATCTATTAAATTACTTAATTCTATTCCTTTTTTTAATACTTCTACAGTTCTACACTAACATTTTTATGTCATAACTACTGGACTTCCAGATCCCTGTACCCTTGTCATAGCTCACTAGACCACCCCGTTTCCCTGAATGTACCTCCTTATTACCCTTCCAAGCAAATTTCCTAACTCCTTTTAACCCCAACTTGGCAGGTTCGATCCTGGCTCAATCCGGTGGTATTTGAAGGTGCTCAAATACGACAGCCTCGTGTCGGTAGATTTACTGGCACGTAAGAGAACTCCTTCGGGACTAAATTGCGGCACCTCGGCGTCTCCGAAGACCGTAAAAGTAGTTAGTGGGACGTAAAGCGAATAATATTATTATTTATTATTAAATTTCCTAACTTATACGTACCACTGCGGTTTATGTGACGGCCATCTGAGCGCAGATCCCTATCTCCTACCCACCCATTAGAATCTAGAATTCTAACTCCCAGTTTCCCACATACCCACTCCATATTCTCATTTAAATCCCCAATCACCCTCCAGTCAGTATCCATCCTACACAGCATTCCACTTATAACAATCTCCGCTTCCTGAAACTGCACCCGTGCTGCATTTTCCAGATCCCACACATCCCCAACTAAGACTGAGATGGATGATATGGATACCGTCCCAGAATTTTCCTGTGGTTAGTGTGGTTAGATAACTCTGTAATCTACTACGAGATCCAACCCTGAAGTTGCTGATTCCGGATCCTACAGTAGAGTGTGTTTTAACGCTCTAATTTACAGAAAGGGCCGACGCACGAAGGTACGTGACTGTTCGTTGTATTTTCTTGTGGACAGTCACTATAACCACGGAGCAGTAGAATAATAGATAGCGGGAACGTTCCCGTGCACGGTCGGTGGCATTTAAGAGCACTTGGTTGGAGTAACTTTCTGTCGTAGGCTATCAGCATGTAAAGAAAATCACCCAGGACAAAAATATCATACCCCTGTGTCTCTTCAAATATATAGCGTTTGAAGGGATGCCAATCAAATAGAAGGAAAATTGTCATTGGTGACTCGTATGGAATGCATTAGTCGTATACTCTTGAAGAATGCACACCCCCTGAGCTGCCTCACTGACCACGCAGCTCCATAGAAGTACGAATGATACATGAAAGCAAAGAGTAAGCTACTGGTACCCAGAGAGTTCGCTCCACCGTACGAGATTAATTCGGGAGATAGGGGTTCGAATCCGACAATCGGCAGTCCTAAAGAAGACTTCCCGCTGTTCCAGTTTTCACACCAAGTAAATGCCTGGGCTGTTCCTTAATGAAGGCCACGGCCGCATCCTTCCTTCCTTCCTTCCTTCCTTCCTTCCTTCCTTCCTTCCTTCGTTCGTAGAAGACCTATGAGCTGTAGTATGTGGTTACCGACAAAATAAACTCTTTTTGATTTATGCCATGTACCGTGATTTCTTTTCTGAATGTAAATTACAGCTCTGTGTGAAACGTTAACGTGTGTATCACGAAAATTATCACGTATTTTAAAGGTATCACGTATTTTATGCGGATCCCCGGAAGTTCAGTTGTATGCGGAATTTATTTAATGTGGGGAATAATTATGATATACACCTAGAAAGCCAAGTTCCAAAGTGTGGAAAACAATGATGTCTACAAAGGTCCAGGTCAGGGCCTCTCAGGGTGCATGCGCCTGGTGCATGCACTGTGCACGGTGCAAAAGACGACTTCGCTTGGTTGCCGAGAGTGCAGACCCCCACTCCTCGATTTGGAGCAATAGCGCTGTCTCTCTCTTTCCCCACGCCTGTCTAGCTCGCTCCCCCTCTCTCTATCTTCCTCACTTGCTCCGTAGCGCTCCAAATCCGAGTTGAGCCGAGCTTAGCCGAGTATCCCAGAAACGAAGCGTTGGTCTGAGCCTAGCCGAGTAGAACCGATGCACAGTGCACGGAGCTCTTGCGCCTCGATTTGCACGCGTGAGATTTTGGGGCGTTTGAGAGGCCCTGGTCTAGGTCAATCGATAATAATATACTGGTATCAATCGGGATAGTTCCGTTTCAAGACGAAGTATGTAAGCTGTCTACAGTGCGTGACTAAAAGTGCAGCGCATTTGGTTAGGCACTTGCCTGATGTGCTCAAGATAGTGGGATTTGTTGCTTAGCATTTAAAGACATATTCTTTTACCCATTAAATAGGTCCTTTCCAGGGCCCAGTTCAGGAACTTCAGTGTCCCTTAAGATCGATAGAAGTAAAAAGGACGTTAAGCACATCAGGTAACGAAAGAGAGTTTAACCTAGCCAGGGACAAAAACAGAACATTTTACCAAAGATGGCAATGTAATGTAATTATTACACACATTTTATGTTGTAAATATTATTTACAAATATAATAAGGAAACTAATAGGTAGGTCGACAATAACCCATGTTCCAATGTCCGTCACACGTGCAATGGTGATGATGATAATAATAATAATAATAATAATAATAATAATAATAATAATAATAATAATAATAATAATAATAATAATAATAATAATAATGTTATGCCCCACTAAATAGATGCATGATTTTTGGCGACTCCGATATGCTGGATTTTGTTCCGCAGGAGTTTCACGGGCCGGAAAATATACCGAGACGAAGGAGACGTATCTGAGCACCTTCAATACCATCGTGCTGAGCCGGGATTGTGCCCATCATGGTAGGCTCAGAAGGCTAGCGCTGCACCGCCTGAGTTATTCAGCTCGCCTTTCAAATGGGTATTATTCCCTAGTTCATACTCATTACTGCCCAAACCAGAGTTGGTGCACCTTCATTCAATTTTCCGGCCATTAAACGCACCTCGTATCAGTCATACTGTTTCAGCATCACTTGTTAGATAACCGGGCTAGTGGAAAAAATGTTAAAGTATTGAGATACATAGTATGATCCGATTTTTTAGCATAAGGGACATATCAGCAGCTAAAAAAAGACTCGACTCCAGTTGCCGTTAAAAATCGTCGTATTGCTGTACTGTGAAACCAGCCACAATAAGCTAATCACACACGCGACTTTCAATAACACTACCATTAGAATGCATTGGACTATTCTGTCTTAATCTGCCACTGATATTTATCTAGTCTGGCCACTGAAGGAGCATCAACGTTGAAGATGATTAGAAACCGATGGTGAAGAACGGCGAGCCGTCATCTCCTCACGTCAGACACTGATTTCTAAACCGAGACAGATGTCTTGGTATATGGCCTTCGCAGTTTTGATCTTAAAATAGACATTTTAAAATTCGACATTGCTTGACTAATAGAATCCAATAGAAGCATACTTACGGTTTTTTTTTAGAATTGGCTTTACTTCGCACCGACACAGATAAGTCTTCTGGCGACGATGCGATAGGCAAGGGCTAGGATTGGAAAGGTAGCGGCCGTGGCCTTAATTAAGGTACCGGTTAATACATGCCCCGTGTGCAGAGTGCCGCGCCGAAGAATGAATGCGCATATGAACGGGGTTTTTTAACATGCTCGTGCGCACTTCATGGTGTGGTTCGTGCAATCAAAAGATGAGCGGAGACCGGTTAATACATGCCCCGTGTGCAGAAACTGAGAAACCACGGAAAAACCATCTTCAGGGCTTCCGACAGTTGAGTTCGAACCCACTATCTCCCCTAACCACACGGCCAACTCGCTCAGTGAGAACGACTACTACGGGTACAAGTGTAATACGTGTAACAAAAAGAAGACACGAAAATGCTGGCACTGTGTTCTCAAAGGCACGTGTACTGGTTCCTGTATAACCAATTTCGACGTAGAGAGTCATATGGATATCATCAGTTTGTATAATTAATGTTATTTGCTTTTACGTCCCACTAACTACTTTTTTTGAGGTCTTCGGAGACGCTGAGGTGCTGGAATTTAGTCCCGCAGGAGTTCTTTTACGTGCCAGTAAATCTACCGACACGGGGCTGTCGTATTTGAGCACCGGACTGAGCCAGGATCGAACCTGCCAAGTTGGGGTGAGAAGGCCAGCGCCTTAACCGTCTGAGCCACTCAGCCCGGCATCATCAGTTTGGGAGACCACCTATGTGCTAATGAACCTGTGTCGATAAGGGTGAAGGAAGTGGTTCGTGCAATCAAAAGATGAGCGGAGACCGGTTAATACATGTACCGTGTGCGGAGTGCCGCGCCGAAGAATGAATGCGCATATGAACGGGTTTTTTTAACATGCTCGTGCGCACTTCATGGTGTGGTTCGCGGGAACGGATTATCTTATCTATGCAACTGTCTGTCAATTTTCTGACATAAAAGGATGTGGCACAAGCAATTTACGGGGCTGCGATCATTCCTCCCCGTACACAGTTGACTGTCATCGCTCGTGAGATGAACACTTACTCTTGATTAAGAAACCTAGTGGAAAGAATAAGAGACTGTACAACTGGTTGGAATTTATAGGAAAAAGGGAATTACTGCGGGATCCTAAGCATCTCAACGAGTTTCTTAACCCGTGAGGGGTCGCGTCCGGTCGTTTCAACCATTTCCGTTTATTTTGATTAATCCTTCCGCGAGCATGGTATATTATTCTTCCTACACCTCAGTACCTTTCAATGGACTCGTCCACACCCCTGTCACATCACTGTTATCCCTCTCAACTCCTTCAGTGAGTGGAAAACTGACTATCCGGTCGTTTCGTTCTCACGCGACTCCTCACGTTACCCGTATCCGTTCTATTCAACCATATGCGACTCATTGCATAGACTTATGTATAATGCGGAAAGTGGACTGTTATCATTCATTGTAGAGTAGAGAGAGAAGGAGCATTGTCTAGATGTATGGTTAATGAAATTAAACATAATTTTAAACGTATTTTCCATAAACAGAACTTGAATTTTTATTTTCAATTTCATCAACAGAAGGCAATCTCATTATTGTAATTATGTTAAAAAGGGTTTGTCTATGTTTAAATAGTATTATATTATAACAATAAATAGCGTATTAAGTAAGCGTTTGGTGTTTTATTCATTTCCGGTCGAAACGACCGTACGCGACTCCTGACGTTAGGGCCGTTTCACACACACCGGTTTTGACCGGCCGGTTCATGCCGGACGAAGTAGTGGTTTATGTAAAAGCATTATGGCTTTCACACATGCCGGTGCCCGGTAACACGCCGGGTAGCAGCCGGACACACTCACTAGAGAATCCGGTCGCCGGCCGGGAGCAAGCCTACAGTGGTGCACATTAGTGTTGGCTACTGAATGCATGATTCGAAGCAGTGTATAGATTCATTCAAGTGTCCGAGTGAATCGATTCACAGGAACGGCGAGCTCACGGCACACGATTCAGCTTACTCCCAGCGGACAGTGCTGAGTGGCGCACTCACTGGACGTTGACGGGGAGCCGAGCTTGCGCTGCAGCGAGACATTGAATCATGGCACATTGAAAGAATCGTGAACGAGCGCGGCTCAGTGAGACACATAATACACACGGCTCCTTATCGGCTCACTGGACACGCGGAGAGCCGAGCTTCCGCTGCAGCGAGACATACAGTGAGCCATGGCACACGGAAAGAATCGTGAACGAGCCGGCTCAGTGAGACACAAGATACACACGGCTCCTTATCGGCTCACTGCAGCGAGACATACAGTGAGCCATGCTACACTGAACGAATCGTATGCTATAATGAATTCTCGAGCTCAGCTCATTTGAAAATAATACCCATTTGCATTCACTGTCCTCTTCTTACAGGAAGGTTTAAATAATAGATGGATTTATTTGCAGTGTTAAAAAGTTAGTAACAACATAATTCTGAAGTAGCTAGTAAGTAGGTAGGCTATTAGGTTATACTATTTATTAGTTTAATGAATCTTAGTATTATAACTTAGTTGACATTTGACAATTAAACTCGACTCTAGCCTGCCCTATGACTATGAGTCATGCTCATGACCACTCAAAAGTACCTTTTTTATATTGGGAAGAACGGCTCAGTATTCTCTCAGTTCATATGTCACATCGTTGCACAAGACTTCAATCATATGTGGACAGACGCAATAACAGTATGTTGAATCAGAAAACCAGCGGGCTACTATACATCTCGGGTAGCCTATACAAAACATGACGATTAAAAAAATCCTCACCTGATAGAAAAATACATATTTTCAAAAATGACTGAGCGAGTTGTCGTGCGGTTAATATCGCGTGGCTATGCGCTTGCATTCGGGGGATGGTGGGTTCGAATCCCACCGTCGGCAGCCGTTAAGATGGTTTTCCGTAGTTTCCCTATTTTCACACCAGAAAATGCTGGGACTGTACCTTAATTCAGGCCATGGCTGCTACCTTCCTAATCCTAATATTTCCCACCCTGCGTCGCCGGAAACCTTCGATGTATTAGAGTAACTAGCATTTTTTTCTAAGAAAGGAGTTCATAGTATGAAGACCAGATGGCAGCTGCGAGCACTGAATGCTGTTGCTGCTGTCTTACCAGCACATACTACACAGATGCAGTAGGAGCGGTGACCAATGAGCCGTGAATCGGATCACTGTATCGATTCAGTAACGTGAACGGAATCAAATGAATCGATTCAGTAAAATGAATCAAATGTCCCATCACTAGTGCACGTGGCTGTATGCGTGTATTCACACACACCGGCCATCAGTCGTCCGGCTGCTCTCAGAAAGTACAGTTGAGTGTAAATATAGAGGACGTGGAAATTGACATAGAACTATTGATATCGTTGGTTGAGACCAGGCCTGTATTGTGGGACAAGTCAAGTGATATCTATAAAGATCGGGATGGTACACGGAAGGGGTTGAAGGAAGTATGTGAAGGTCTGAAGGAAGATTTTGGAGAAGTGAGTGATAACGAAAAAAACCATTTTTGGTAAGTAACTTTTATTACAAGTGATGACCTACTACAGAAACACCTTTTCATTATTGCATTTTAAACAGACACAGACACTGTTAGGTCTTAAACCTTTGACATTTGCCACTTAACGGCACCAATATCAGTTAAGAGATAATCAGCTAATACATCCCTCAAGTTGTTTGCTCCCAGTCCACCTCGTGCTGTTTCTTCAGATGGCAGATCTTCTAATCCAGTTATTGTCATGGTATCCTCAGTCTCATAACCATCTCTGTCACGGACAAAGTTATGTAGTACAACACACGCTTTCAAAATATCTACGGCAAAATCAGGATTTACATTTATGGGTCTATGTAGAATTCTCCATTTTTTGCTCAAAATTCCAAATGTACATTCAACATATCTCCTTGCTCTACACAGACGATAATTGAAAATTCTTTTTTCAGTGTGAGGTTAGATCCTCCATAAGGGCGTAGTAGATTTCTGTGCAGTGCAAACGCTTCGTCTCCAACAAAAAACTAAGGCACATTAGGACTTTCTGTTCCGGGAAGACAGCTGTCCTCTGGTAGCTCCTGATTATTTGTCTCGATTGATTCCCACAATGAACACTTTTTGAAAATTGATGAATCACAGTCTTTTCCAAAACTTCCAATATTTACATAAACAAATCTATAATTTGAATCTGCAACAGCCATCAAAACTACAGAAAAATAATCCTTGTAATTGTAAAACATCGAACCACTGTTATGTGGACAAATTATTCTGATATGTTTTTCCATCTACTGACCCTAAACAGTGAGGAAAGTTAGCTCTCTTTTCGAATTCTGCAGCAATTGTTTCCCAGCGGCCTTTTGTAGGTGTAGGAATACATTCCTATTGTAAGGTGGACCAAATACTGGAACACACATCTCTAACTATAGAGCTGGCTGTTGAGATGCCAATTCTGTAATTGTAGTGAAGGTCTGTGAAAGTGCATCCGCTTGCTAAGTATCTGAAACAAGGGCAATAATACGTGTGTATTATTTGCAGGTAAAGAAATAATGAAAAAATGGGGAAACATCAGAGATTCTTTCATCAAATCATGTAAAAAGGCAAAAGAACATCAAAGGAGCGGTTCTGGGGCTTCCAAAATAAAAAAGTATGTGTACAACGACCAATTACAATTTTTAAAGAAGCTGGCTGAAGGACGTCATACAGAAGGTAGCTTGGCAGACAATACACAGATGGGGGTGAACAATTTTACTGAACAGTCTCAGGAATTGAAAGTGCCGAATAAAGAAAAGGGTTCCCGAAAGCGTCGTAAACCTGATGAGCTAGAGATAAAAATGTTGCAGGCACTTGAAAGTAGTGGCCAGCCAAATCGCCACCTGTCATTCTTCAACGGTATTATACCTTATTTACAAACATTTGATGATGATGAAATCATCAAATTCCAAATAGGTGTCCTTCAACTCATAGAGAATATTAAGCGTGCAAAAAGACAAGGTTTTTATCAGTCTCCAGCCGTTTCCGGTGTGCAAACACCCTGTCAATACAATATGTTCAATCCAGGTCAGGCGCTGGTAGTTCAAGGAAATTCCCCGTGCATTAGTACTGGATCGTCGGGAATACAATTTCCGTCATTAGGCCAATTTCACACAACGTGTGGCCCGCACCAGTCCACAACGTCAGCATTAGAAATGAGTCACTCAGACAGTGTACCTCCGGCGTTATCAACGTCTTCATATAATACAGATATAGACTTTACCTCTCTGTGAGATAAGCTGATAAATGTCTACAGTTTATTTATTACTTTCTGTACGTTACGTCAGTAAAGAATTTTCAGCAAATAAGTAGTGTGTTACTTACCTTATTGCAATAGCCAACATCTGCTCAGGTTGAATGCAATTCCTCATCTTTGTGTTCTGACGCCGAAGATTATATTTTAACCACTGATGTAAATCATCAAAGGTAGAAATGGAGATACGAAAATAGTTAAAGAACTTTTTTCCATCTTTTCTTAAATCTTCAAACTGCGTATAAAACAGACCTGATTCCTCTCTCTTTTCATTTATTGGATGAACCCAATGAATTCAATTCCTTTTGTTTTTTCAGTAACGTCTATACAAAAGCCACATGGCAATAATGCGACTATGATCCATACTGTACGAGAGCTGGCGTATGACTGAACGTCCGGTTTCAACCGGCAAGTGTGAAAATGAAACTTAGACCGGCCGGCAAGTTACAGGCCGGTCAAAACCGGTGTGTGTGAAAAAGCCCTTACACTCGGCACGCGACCCCTCGCGGATTAAAAACCATGACTGGGAAGAAGTCGCTTCTGAGATGCGAACCACGGTGGAAAATGCCGCAAGAGTATGTTATGTCTTGTTTCTTCACTGAGACGGGAATCACTCTATACTGTACTTCTCTGCTGCGGTACAATTGCGTCTGCCACCATCTTCTTTCTCTAGGTTTCTCTGCCTTCAAAATGGGAATGAAGATGTAGGCCTACTCTATACTTCAGCAGGTACTTGCAAGGATGTCATTTTTAACCACAAACAGCGAGTCACCTAACTAAATGGATCAAAAGCCCCAACCAAGCACGCACCGTCGTTCGGTAGAATGATCGCTTCAGCGACCTCGAAATGTACAGTCGCGCTCAAAAACAAAACATACATACATTATCATTATAGACTGTTATACCATTCGGCGTTCAGTCTGCAAGCCTCTGTGAATTGGATGCCGTTATGCATCAGTAGACTAAGCGCCATTTGACGAAAATTGAGATTTTAGCGCCATCTTGTTGAGGAAGGCTTGAACTATTTATAAAAAATTCCCCACTGCATTACAAAAGGCCGTTAGTTGTTAATAAATAGAAAACCTAAGCGACAAAGCGGGAATCAGTAAAAATGTATATTGCATCAGTAGACTATGCGACGTTCCAGTTTGCATCATTGGACCAAGCGCCACATTCCTCACATTGCGCGCGGATGACAGCGAAGGAGCCCGCGTTTTCGATAGTGCTGACATTTTTACGTGGTGATACACTGAGTAGTTTATCAAGTGACGAAGTTCAACGATGTATCAAGTACTCCCAAAAGTAAGGAGAAGGACAATGTTACTTATGCAGCTTGCTAAGAAGGTTGAGTCTGAGAATCACTCTCTAGAATTTGATGGTGAATCTCAGGAAATAAATCTAAATAAGTCAAGACAGAGACGACCACGGGAAAGTAGAGTTCCCTTTCACCAGGCATTAATACCATTTTGGCCAAAATAAAAACCTATTATCTCTGAAGACAAACTAAGAGACTTTGGTTCGCTGATGCACCTAATACCTGCAGATGCCAAACAATTTTACCAGAATCTTCAAGCAGATTCAGACATCGTGGATGACGTAGATAGGTTTAATGGATATCCTGATTTCGAGATTGAATGAACTGAGAGCAACAATATTATTACCTATCCAGTGATTTGTGTGTATTTATGGGAAAAAACATCTTTAATCACATTTTCTGTCTCAAGCAGAACAAAACAAGGCTTAAAAATATCACGTCAATACTGTACTCTCAGAACATAATAGGCCCATCGTGAAGGAAAATCCATTCAAAAATTGTACAGACTACAATGGCTCATGTCTTACAAATGTATTTGACTCAGATAAGTTGAAATTCCTCAAATCAGTAAGTCGTTATAGCAACGACTTTAGAGAATAGCTTTCCTTCTAGAATTTATCCATCTAAAACTTGAATAATGTACCGGAGTTGTGGCGCGGCTCGTGGTGGATCAAGCACTCAGCGGGCCTTTTCAGACAGTAGGAGATTCAGTTTTTAATCGCGGCTGCTGCAACGTTGTATTTTTTGAAGTTTTACTCAGTAGATACTCAACAGTTGAGGGTTCTTGGTGTAGCATCGTGATACATTATTCGCACTTGAGAAAAACCTTAAATTGCATCAGTAGACTAAGCGCCATTTCTTGAAGGAAATCTATGTAGTGCGAGTATAAAAATGTTGAAATTTGGTGAGAAGGTACAATCTATTATCCTACAACACCAGTAATACCATATTTAGTAAAATTATGTTCGCTCGAATTTACACATAGAACCAAATTTAAACGCGATTATCTCGCAACCAACTTTTGGCGCTTGGTCTAGTGATGCATAACGGCATCCAATTTACTAAATGTCGCCACAATCCTCTATTTGCAACTAGTGCTGTGGCCTCATTTAGTTCTATACCTCTTATCTTTAAATCGTTAGAAACTGAGTCTAACCATCGTCCTCTTGGTCTCCCTCTACTTCTCTTACCCTCCACAACAGAGTCCATTATTCTCCTAGGTAACCTATCCTCCTCCATTCGCCTCATATGACCCCACCACAGAAGCAGGTTTATGTGTACAGCTTCATCCATCGAGTTCATTCCTAAATTAGCCTTCATCTCCTAATTCCGAGTACCCTCCTGTCATTGTTCCCACATGTTTGTACCAGCAATCATTCTGGTTCCAGTGTATGGGACCCTCACCAGGATTACCTGATTCAAGAACTGGAAAAAATCCAAAGAAAAGCAGCTCGATTTGTTCTGGGTGATTTCCGACAAAAGAGTAGCGTTACAAAAATGTTGCAATGTTTGGGTTGGGAAGAATTGAGAGAAAGAAGAAGAGCTGCTCGACTAAGTGGTATGTTCCGAGCTGTCAGCGGAGAGATGGCGTGGAATGACATTAGTAGACGAATAGGTTAGAATGGCGTCTATAAAAGTAGGAAAGATCACAATATGAAGATAAAGTTGGAATTCAAGAGGACAAACTGGGGCAAATATTCATTTATAGGAAGGGGAGTTAGGGATTGGAATAACTTACCAAGGGAGATGTTCAATAAATTTCCAATTTCTTTGAAATCATTTCGGAAAAGGCTAGGAAAGCAACAGATAGGGAATCTGCCACCTGGGCGACTGCCCTAAATGGAGATCAGTATTGATTGATTGATTGTCTGTTATTTCTAACTTAAAAAACAAAAACAAAAACAAAAAATGACCGCATGGTATTGTAGAAGTTCCTCGCAGGTATACTTTTCTCAGAAACAATTAAACCTATGGATGTAGCTTAATGTGTGCTATGGGTATCAACAAGGTTTATATCGACATGGGAGGTGAATTAACTTATATTTTGATAATAATTAAAATTAAGTCTGATAAAATAATAAATGCAAGGAACATACAATACCATGCGCCCATTCCATTTTTTTAGTGACTACACATTCTCGGTGGACTATTCGGCACGGCATATACCCTTGTGCGTACTCGCCTTAACGAGACGCCAACAACCATGTTGAGAAAAGCGCTAATACCCAATAACAATCAAACACTATTATTGTAGGACTTCCAAACAGGAACACACACTACCTAGATCACTCCCTGAGGTAGTCACACGAGCACAGCATGATGCGCTCAATACATTTGAGAGGTTCCTATTACACGATACAGTGGAATATAATGTCAACTGAATCCTTATTTTTCAACGAAGGGATATCTTACTCTTCTAGCACAAAGCCACGTCTGTTCGCCAACGGAATTGTAAAAACCTTCCCTGAAATCGTTGGAAATGATATTATGGATGAAGAAATGTTCTCACGGAATAGGAGAGTTTATCATAGAGACAGGTTAAGAACGTTGGGAGGGGGGTATTCATACTGGTGAAAGAAGAATTCGTCAGCTACGAAACTATTCAGGATGAGAAACATGAAATTCTAGGTGTAAGACTTATTTCTAAAGGTAATAGGCTAGTTGTTGTTTTTTGGGATGCACAGATATGGCAAGAATGGAGCTGACGCTGATGCGGAATTGCTTGATAAGATATTCAAGTATGTGGAAAACGATACAGAAAGGAACATTATTGCAGCGGATGATCTCAATTTACCAAATGATAACTTACAAGGAACGGAATGAGAGCGACAGGAAGCATGACCACCAAATGGTGAATAAATTAATATGGGAAGGAAAGCTGAATCAGAAAATGACGGAACCAACAAGAGGAAGAAAACCAGATGAGTTCTATAGAGCAACTGAAGTGATAGATGGTATAAGTGACAAGTGACCATGAAGATGTTTATTGTCGTAGTTGGAAATAATGTGATGGAAAGGAATGTTGTAAAAGCAGGATTATTGGACAAATCGAATGAAAATCCACAGCGGAAAAAGCAAGAAATTGTCTTTCATTTAGAAAGAAATGACAGGAAAGAGGGATTACGAAGTTGGGGGTTGGGGGAGGAGGGAAATTTTGTTGATGTTGATAGTTGTAAGTACTTAGGTGTTACTATAAGAAAAGATTTAAACTGGCCAGAGCAAGTGGAAAATGTAGCCAAGGAATCCCGGAGATCGTTACATTTTATTATGTTGAATCTCAGCAAAGCTAATTCTGGTGTCAAAAGTAAAGCTTATAAATGTTTGGTAAGACCGATTCTCGAATATGGATCTGTGTGCTGGGATTCGTACAGGGTAGGTTTAATAAATTCCCTAGAAAAAGTTCAAAGAAGAGCGATGCGTTTCGTAAACGGGAATACCATTAATTGGGAAAGTCTTGAATCTAGAAGAACTAGAGCTCGCCTGTGTGGTCTTTATAAGAGCTACAAAGGAAGGGCTACCTAAAGTAGTACTAGAAATAGACTGGAACCTCCCTCGTACTTATCGAGAAATGATCACAAGCATAAAATTAGGGCCAGAAACAAGCATATGGATGTGGGTAAGTATTCCTTCGTAAAGAGGTCCATCACGGATTGGAATAAATTACCTGTAGCAGTCTTTGATACTTTCCCCTCCGGTATAAAATCTTTTAAGAAGAACATTAGTGCTAGTGTAAAGTGAAAAGTAAAAGTTGTAAATGAAGGACACTGAATTTGATATTTCCTGCTGGATTCAGGGTGTTAAGCTAGTAGTATTTCTTGTAATATTTACTTTCCGTGGAATAGCTTGTTGTACTGTTGTTATTGTAGTTGTTTCTGTTCTTGTTATTGTTGGGTAATCATGTTTAAACTTGAGTCTAACTTGTAATGTTAAGCTAGTAATAAGCTTAACCTATAGTATTGTAAGCAGTAGACCGGGCGAGTTGGCCGTGCGGTCAGGGGAACGCGGCTGTGCGCTTGCATCCGGGAGATAGTGGGTTCGAATCCCACTTTCGGCAGCCCTGAAGATGGTTTTCCGTGGTTTCCCATTTTCGCACCAGGCAAATGCCGAGGCTGTACCTTAATTAAGGCCACGGCTGCTTCCTTCCAACTCCTAGGCCTTTCCTATCCCATCGTCGCCATAAGACCTATCTGTGTCGGTGCGACGTAAAGCAACTAGCAACAACAACAATGTAAGCAGTAGCGTTAAGCTATGGATATAGG
Source organism: Anabrus simplex (assembly GCF_040414725.1). Lineage (NCBI taxonomy): Eukaryota > Metazoa > Arthropoda > Insecta > Orthoptera > Tettigoniidae > Anabrus > Anabrus simplex. The sequence continues at coordinate 688,160,053 of NC_090266.1, read as the reverse complement.
CCTACTTAAGTTTTGTGTGTGAATTTGTATATCATGGTGCTGAATTTAGAATGTTAAACTAGTAGTATTTTTTTTAATATTTTCCTTCCATGGAATTGCTCGCTGTACTGTTGTTGTTGCTGGGTAATTATGTTTTAACTTTACTTTATTATTGCCCTACTGTAAGTAATCATTGCCGCCGGGATATTTCCCAATTGCGATGTATTTGTTAATAATGTTAATGCTAATAATAATAATAATAATAATAATAATAATAATAATAATAATAATAATAATAATAATAATAATTACCACATGGATGATAAAAGAGGCATGCGAGAATGTTTGAATAGCAATTGAAGGGGTTGGGGCAAAAGAGTGCCAAGCAACATTTTTGACAAAACTGAGCTGTCGGTGCCATTTGTTGAGGATTATGATAAGCTATCAGTAAATACTGGAAACTTGCATAGAAACACATTCAAGTGGCACTGCATGTGACTTTCATCTTGTTGCCCCCAACAGTTCTTAGAAACACTCGGAGCAAAACAGTGTCAAGCAACCAGGAGACCCAGATTACCTTGGATTGTAGGAGGAAGCTGGTGTTTTCGAGTGATTCTGAAGAATATCTCGGTGATCCTGATGTAGACGCTGACTATCTTCCTCACATAGCATGTGAAATTTCCTCTCAAAGTGGAAGTGAGGTAAGTGTTGCTTGGCATTATTTTGACCATAACTAAAGTTTCCGCCATTGATGCTGGGGTTATGTAACTTATTAAGTCATTAGGTTATGTTTTAGGAACCGTTATAACACACTCTTGGATCTATAGCAAGTGGCTTTTTCAGTTCAAAGTTTACTCAAGTTAGTTTAAGGCCTTTGTTGACCAACATTCGCAAATATGCATTATGTGGCTTGGCGCTATATTGCTCCAATTTTAAATCTGTTGCTGTCAGTCATCATTTTTCTCAAGAAAGGTTACATTATCACTTGCGACCAGAGGTTTATGCGAGTTAACAGACAAACTAGTGCATAATTTTGCAGCACACTTGTTAAAGTATCGTTATTAGTTAAATAACAGAGGATAAAACAATGATATTTCTCGTACTAAGACTTGGTGTTTTGCACTGTTTAGGATATCCTGGATCATTCAAGGATACCGTAACATTCGCCTGAGAAAGGTACGAATTCTAGGAAGAGAAATAGACGTATTAAGATACAGATGAATAAGAAGAGGCGAAACGAAGGAAGAGAATATGTAGCGCGTAAGACCGGAAAAGTTGTTCCAGGAGCAGAAGTTGGAGAGCTATGTCGCTGTCCCCTGAGATTTTTTGAATTTGAAGAACAACAGATATTGTCAATATTTAATGGGATTTAGGATCTCGCTGATTTTGATAAGCAAAATGCTTATTTATTTGGATGTATTGGAGCTATTCCTGTAAAACGGAGATACAGGACACCTGAAGGAGAGCCAAGCTACGGAAATTGTGGACATACAATGTAGGCATTCATGACTGTGGTAAAGACTTACTGTGCATGTTTTTGTGGGGTAAGAGTATTGTAGGAGAGGCAGTGACGAAATAGGTAGTGTTGTTTTGAAGTATCTGAAAACAAACGCCGTCGATGCTAAAAAGCTTGTGATTTTTTCTGATAACTGCGGGGGCCAGAATAAAAACTGGAATATAATGGCACTCTGGCCTTATTTAATTCACACTAAACGATTTAATGAGATCGAACACTGGTTTTTAACATCTGGCCACACATTCTTGCCATCAGATAGAGACTTTGTTAAAATTGAGAAGTACCAACGAAATCAACCGCCTGTGTACGACGCTGCCGACTAGAAATGTATCATTCAAGAATGTGGGAGAAAGAAGAAGTTCAGTGTAACAGACATGAAACAAGACGACTTTTATGACCTGGCAGCACTAAAAGTAGGACTCCTGAACACCAGTAATAAAACATGTGTAAGTGGCATGGAATTTAAATTCACAGACGTAATTTGATCAAATTTGAAGCAAGTAATCCGTGGTTTATCAAACTAAAAACAAGAGTGAATATGGATTTTTAAGACTGTAGCGTGCAAAAAAGAGACAACACCACAACGTTGAGCTTGAAACGAAAGTACACTACTGTGCAAAAAATAAAGAAAAATAAACTGCAAGATGTGTTGAAACTCCTGAACTATGTCCCACCTGTCCATCACCAGTTTTATCTCAGCTTGATTCCTGATTCTGAAGACACTAATGAAGTTGAAGAAGTGTAGGAAAGGAGCAGCTGATCTTTTAGTTTTAGTGTTATGCATGTGCAGTTATAAGTCCCTAAATTCCATATTTTGAAAAAAACATCATTAGTTAAATATACAAACAGACCTTTTTCCGTGATGGGTTTATGTTGATTTATTTAAATTTCTTTCCAGTTGCCAGTTCTACCACGATTTCCACTGCTACCAATTTAAATATTATTGGTGGAAATGTTTTAATTGAATATTGGTGTTAGTTTTCATTTCTGATTAAAATAGTTGAAATATCAGACATTGTTTCATTATCATAAAGTAATATTCCTAAGATAAGTGTCACTCCCATTGGGGCAATAAAGGGCCAAGCCACAGTATTCAGTGACGTGGTATTAAAAGTACTGACTTTTACTCTACAAATAGCAGCCCAAAAGAAATTATGCCTGCAAATCACATACAATGAATATTACTGAACCTTACAAAGCTATTATTACATCATTCCCGTGAATGGTACGATTTCATGATTTGAACAAACTTTCTAACTGCTCTCCCTTAAAGTTAAGAAAATGTTGTTTGGCACTCTTTTGCCCCGACCCCTTCAATTATGGTCAATGGAAAATGGTAATACGAATGTAAACAGCCTATGGAATGGGTGTAAAGTAATTGTTGGGAAGCGTGAAAACAGGTATGCACCTTTAAATGTGGTGAGGAATTGTGAGGACCAATTATATTTTAACATTAAAATAAGAAGATTAAGAAAGAGGAGCAGATTAGAAAGAAATGGTGCTAGGAATGGTTGCCCGAGTAAGGAGATAGAGAGAGAGAGAGAGAGAGAGAAGGAACTTACTTGGATACTGCATTTAGCAAACACGTCAGCTAAGGATAACATGTTGGCAAACATAATAGGCAACCATACGAATTTCATGGAGCAAGGAGAGGATGAATATAGATAGTTTAAGGCAGTAACAGGTTCCAGGAATGCTATTCCAGAAATAAGTTTTGAACAATGGGAGTATATGTGTGAGGACTTACAGAAGCCAGGAGAATTCAGGCAGCATTATGTAAAGGTAGTTGGAGATAAGGAGAAGGTCTTCACAGTGGTGGGGTCTAATATTGTCGAAGTACTGAAATTTACCTATGATAACAAAGACATTTACAAAGTGATTCAAAAGTTGAAAGCTAGAAAAGCCTCTGGGATTGATAAGATTTCAAGGGATATTTTAAAGGCAATGAGTTGGGATACAGTGCCCACTTATTTGACTACTGTTTGCATGAGGGAGCGATGTCAAATGAACAGAGAGTTGAAATAGTAGTCCTAGTGTATTTGGGAAAACGTGACAAATATTACAGGCCAGTCAGCATGACATATGTTGTTTGTAAGCTCTGGGAAAGCATTCTCTCTTACAGAAGGCAGTCCGAGTTTAGGGAAGGTTATTCCTCTGACGTTAAACTTGTAAGATTCCAGGAAGGTATAGCAGATGTTTTGGATTCAGAAGGTTAAATGGACTGCATCGCTATTGAATTATCCAAGGCTTTTCATAGGGTAGATCGTGGGAGATTACTGATGAAAATGACGGCTATTTTACTAGACAAAGGAATGGTTGAATGGGTGGCTAAATTTCTAGAAAGTAGAAGTTAGAGAATTACAGCAGAGTAGGTAATGATTAAGTGGTGGGTCCCCACAGGGCAGTACTATTGGACTTTTATATTTTCATATAAGTTACATATAAATGATATGAGTAAAAAACTGGAGTCACAGGTAAGGGTATTTGCGGATGATGCTATACTTTATAGAGTAGTAAATAAGTTACAGAATTGTGACCGAATACAAAAAGATCAGGACAATGTTGTGAGATGGACAGGAGACAATGGTACAATGGTAAATGGGTTGAAATGACAAGTTATAAATTTCACCTAGAAGAAAGCTCATCTCAGTTTTAATTATTGTGTTGATGGGGTGATAGTAGGCTACTTCATGGGGACCACTGTAAGTACCTCGGTGTTAATATAAGGAATGATTTCCATTGGGCTAATCACATTATGTCCGCCTCTGTGGTGTAGTGGTTAGTGTGATTAGCTGCCACTCCCGGAGACCCGGATTCGATTCCCGGCTCTGCCACGAAATTTGAAAAGTGATACGAGGGCTGAACGGGGTCCACTCAGCCTCGGGAGGTCAACTGAGTAGACGTGGGTTCGATTCCCACCTCAGCCATCCTGGAAGTGGTTTTCCGTGGTTTCCCACTTCTCCTCCAAGCAAATGCCGGGATGGTACCCATCTTAAGGCCACGGCCGCTTCCTTCCCTCTTCCTTGCCTGCCCTTCCAATATTTCCATCCTTCCAAAAGGCCCCTGTTCAGTATAGCAGCTGAGGCAGCCTGGGTGAGGTACTGGTCCTCCCCCAGTTGTACCCCCGACCCAATGTCTCACGCTCCAGGACACTGCCCTTGAGGCGGTAGAGGTGGGATCCCTCGCAGGGTCCGAGAGAAAACCCAACCCTGGAGGGTAAGCAGATGGAGAAGAAGGAGTAATCACACTATGAGGTTGTAAAGGAAGGTTACCGACCTCTTCACATGGTTATGAGGGCTTTTAGGGGTTTAGTAAGAAAGGATGTAAATGAGAGGTCGGATTAGTCTCTGGTAGTAACTCGTTTCCTCGCCCCGAGGTGGTGCAGCTCTTTGCAGGCACTCCCCCAATGGAAGTGAGCTTCATGTGCCATTTTAATCACTTACCAGAACTCCTGCCATTCTTAAATATCTGCCAGTACCGGGAATCGAACTCAGACCACCTAGGACGGAAGCTAATATTGTTAACCGTTACACGCTAAGGAGGCAGAAGGTCTCCTGTAAGACCACAATTTAATATATGGGACCCACATCAGGTCTACTTGATACGAGAAGTCAAAGAGATCCAAAGGATCTGCTTCTAGTTTTTAAAGTCCCACTAACACATCGAAGGTTTTCGGCGACGGAGGTATGAGAAGGGGCTGGGATTGGGAAGGCAGCGGCCGTGGCCGTAATTAAAATACAGCCTGTTTTTTTTTTTTTTTTTTTTTTTTTTTTTTTTTTTTTTTTTTTTTCGTGTGGCTATTTCTAGCCGAGTGCAGCCCTTGTAAGGCAGACCCTCCAATGAGGGTGGGCGGCATCTGCCATGTGTAGGTAACTGCGTGTTATTGTGGTGGAGGATAGTGTTATGTGTGGTGTGTGAGTTGCAGGGATGTTGGGGACAGTACAAACACCCAGCCCCCGGGCCATTGGAATTAACCAATTAAGGTTAAAAACCCCGACCCGGCCGGGAATCGAACCCGGGACCCTCTGAACCGAAGGCCAGTACGCTGACCATTCAGCCAACGAGTCGGACATACAGCCTGGTGAGAAAATGGGGATCCATGGAAAGCCATCTTCTGGGCTGCTGACGGTGGGAGTCAAACCATACATTTCCCGAATGCAAGATCCAAAGGAAACCAGCACGATTTGTTCTTGGTGATTTCCAACAAAAGAACAGTGTTACAAAAATATTGCAAACTTTGAGCTGGGAAAACTTGGGTCTAAGGAGACGAGCTGCTCGGCTAAGTGGTATGTTCCGAGCTGTCAGAGGAGAGACGGTGTCTAATGACATTAATAACCGTATAAGCTTTAATGGAGGTTTTAAAAGTAGGAAAGAAAATTATCTTACAAATTACATTATAGAGGGTCCGCTGTCAGTAATGTCACTTATTTCGCCAAATTTTGATATATCTATATATATGCATATATAGCTTTCGTGTCTGTCTGTTCGTCTGCTTGTTTGTCTGTTTGTTTGTTCCATCATCACGGGTAAACGGCTGAATAAATCTCGACCAAACTTCATTTTTAGAGTCTACTCATCCAGGAGCAGGTTTCGATATGCATATCATTTAAAAATCACTGAACAGACTGGGGGTTTAGAGGAAGACAAGAAGAGTTTTGTTTAATTTTCTCTTACACTATTGATTTTATCTCGACTAAACTTCATACTTAGAGTCTACTCGTCCAGGAGCGGGTTTCGATTTGCATATCATTTAAAAATCACCGAATAGACTTGGGGTTTATGCGAACTCCAGAAGAGTTTTTCCCATTTACTCTTACACTATTGATTATATCGCGACCAATTTTATTTATTTGTACTTCCTACAAAGGTAGGCTGCCTAAATATCACAAAGTATACCATAACACTTGAATATTGAATGGATATGTAACCATGGAGAGTTTTCTGGAGTTAATCCTTCTCGTATGCAGTCTTATAGAGGAAATTTCTTACAATTTTGACGGAGCCTTTAATGGCCAAGACGGCTAAATCACAGTACAGATTCTTGGGAATGCCCACACTTTCGAAAAACTCAACAAAGAACTTTGATATGATTCCTCTTGCTCCGATGAAAAGTCCTACAACCCTTATACAGTAGATGCCGTATGATTTTTTGAAGTAGGCCTACCTAATGGTTGGTCCATAGATGGCTCGCTTCTCCGCAAGAGCTTAAAAAAAATTAATTGAAGCTCTTGTAATGTTACATTTGGACTAATGTGATGTTGTTTTCAATGACGCAATTTTCCCTAAGGGTACAGCGCGCTCAAAGTGCATGTGTGAGATATATATGCAATTTAAGAAAATATGACCACGTGTCACCATGTTTCCTAAAATTAGAGTGGTCGCGACTCCATATTCGTCCTAACCATCATACTTTGTCTCTCCTCCATCGAGTTCTTACTACATCTTCCCCATCCTACCTTTCTTCGCGTTTCCATTACTTCTCAAATGTTCATGACAGACATACAAAGACTCAAACATCCAAAACATCATCATCCCTCACCATCAGACTGCCGCATATAACAGCTCATTCTCGGTGTTTGCCGCTAGAGAATGGAATCGTTTACCGGACGACGTCAGAGGAATACCAACTACAGTGTCATTTAAAAGAACGTTAAGAGTTACAGCAGGATGCGAGTGACCTGTGCATTTCTGGGCTTTCAGTGATCGTGCTACTACAATATCATTACTAGCTATTATTATTATTATTATTATTATTATTATTATTATTATTATTATTATTATTATTATTATTATTATTATTATTATTATTATTATTGTTCCGGGGTTATCCGTGGAGCAGAAAGAGGTTAAAGAAGGTGCTGAGGTGAATGGGTCTAACTACCAAATCAAAATTAATTCAAAACTTAAACTGAAGGTTTATAACTTCAAACAACAATTTTTCTGGACAACATTACAGGTACAAGTAGCAATCATTAAACAAGATGGGGAAAATCCAAGATTAGTGGTTTTAACAGATCCAGGGCTTCAAGCCCTCGCTTTACTTTTCCTGAGCTCCTAGCTCAAATTTACAAAAGAGCACAAATTTGTACAAGGGCAGAAATCCCCTAATTCAATGAGCACTTGCTCCCAAAATTACAACATCTAGCCTTCAAGAGGCATTCATAAACCTTACAAAACGTTTGAAAAAAAAAGCGGACAGGCTCTCAGTTTTCCACGCCTACTCGAGGCAACCTCAATTTACAAATACAGGCCTCTCAAGGCAATATTTACAAATGGAACTTATTTTTACAGGGGGATTAAATACTCAACCTACTGGGCCTTCGTGGGATAAGAATAACAGGTTAAATTACTGGCCCGAACACAAAATGAATGGAGGCGTATACTTGCACTCCTAGATATGAACACTTGAAACCTAAAGGGCACTAGGCCGATGCAACACGGGCTATTCCCAAACTACTGAGGTGACTCGTATAAGGGTAAATTAATGCATTACGGAAAGGAAGAAAAACAGTTACAAAACGTAGTCACCTCAAACCAAGATAAAGGGGAGCTCGAGAGGGTACATCACTGTCTATCCCCGATTTACAGTTAAAGATTTTATGAAGTTTTTATATTAGCCGGCAGAAAGTTACATTTTTAGAAATGTAAGTTACATAGTTAACGATTTCTACCTTTCCCTCGGGTTAAACTGCGGAGTTAGCAAGAAAGAAAGATGTAATTATGTGGCCATACCTTGTATCAGTTCTAGCTGCCGACGAAAAGGCTGCCCGCCTCCTGCTTAACACACACACTCAGAAGATGTCGATCAATTGGCCAAGAGACGTGAAAAGCCGCAGTTTATAAACCCTCAGGGAAGGTTCGAGATCATTCAGGAATAAACCAGCCACACCCTCTCACTTTAATTGGTCCAATTTAAAGTTACACTTCAGAATCCAACAAGAAGACAGTGATTGGTAGAAAATTAATTACAGAAATTAGGGATTGGCTAGATTCAAAACTGGCGGAAAGGAAAAGAAATATTGCCAACCCAAAGATAAATGAACATCAATCAGAAAAAACTTATGAATACCAAACTTCTTCAAATCATAAGTTCTTTCACTTCGCACCAGGGTGCATGATCATTGTTTCTTGTATTGTCATCTGTGGAAAAATGTCCAAACTTCTTGATGAATGGCAAACAAAACAAGGAGAAATTCACTCAGGTTAGGCAACTACATAATAACAAAATTACATAATATTTTAGTGGTGACACCTTCTGGTTAAATTTCTTAGTTGGTGTAGTTTCAGTTTCACTGTTTTACCAATAGAGGAGTTCTCTATGCGCTGAATTTGAATGCGCGACGTTGGGTTGTTCCTATGATTATTATTATTATTATTATTATTATTATTATTATTATTATTATTATTATTATTATTATTATTATTATTATTATTATTATTATTATTATTATTATATATTGCTGTTGTATGTATGTCCCCACTGTGGTGGAATTTTATTTCACTTATATTTTGATTGTGTTTAAATTGTGTATTCTAGTATTAATTACGGTAGTATTACTTATGATTTTAATGTATACTAATTGGTTTAGTGTAAGAGAAGGCCCAATGGCCTTAACTACGATAATAAAGACATTTATCTATCTATCTATCTATCTATCTATCTATCTATCTATCCACCTCTGCTGGCTCACTTCAAGCGACCTCACATGTAATGGTGGCGTCCAGAATATATGCAAAGCCTTTTTCTCGGTCAATTGCGATTATATCTATTCTCCGGTTGCTTCAACCGTCAGCAACACATGGCACCTCTTCATGTACCTCGTAACCATTCTGGAAGAATGCTGCTGCAATTCTAGATCTTATTATGCTGTGCCTAACATCCCTAAGCATGTCCTACCGTGGACATGAACCAAGAACATGAGGTAGGGTTTAAGGCTCACTGCAGTGCCTGCAGTGGACTCCATCCCGGCCACGTCCAGGGAGGGCCCGTGCAGGAGCCACGTTATATTGAATTTTTAACGCGTCTTTCCACTCTGATCCGGGAAGTCTATTTAGGGTGTCACTTCATCAGTTAGTCGGTGTGTATTCTTGAGAGAGAATGGCTCCTTTACCGTGAGTTCTTTATGCACACCATTTGCTATACATTTTTTTTCTTACCATTTCTCTTAACTTCTTTGCGCTAAGTTCTTCGAGTTGGGTGTTAGAGTATACTTATCCAGGAGCCAGTTTCAATATGCATGTCGTATAAAAATCTCTAAATAGACTGGGTGTTTACAGGAAGACCAGAAGTGTTCTTTTCAATTTTCTCTAACGCTATTGTCTATATCTTGGCCAAACTTCACATTTAGAGTCAATTCACCAAGGAAGATATTTCAACATGCATATCATTTAAAAATCACTGAATAGACTGGGAGTTTATAGCAAGACCAGAAGAGTTCTTTTTAATTCGTCTTACACTATTGGTTATGTGTAAAGCCCGTAGATTATACGTGAAACGCCACTTCATTTTAAATAATGTTTGTTATGTACATATTTTCGCTTTCTCTTCAAATGACAGAGAAATTACTATTTTCTACTGGCTTCATGTTCTACAGCCAGTGATGGACACCCTCTCAGTTATTTAAAGGATCCATAATAGGAGAAAATCACACAGTGCATATTATTTCGCTCGGCTTGAAAATTAACCCCACTTAATGTAACTGAACACCGAGGAAACATGAATGAGGTGGAACTTTTCCCTTTTGTGTTTGTCTGTCTAGTTATATATCTGTTTGTATAATCCTAAAAGTGGGAAACTGCTGGACTTATTTCAACCAAATTATGTATTTGGAATCTACTAACACAGGATTGTGTTATCAGGTGCATATGATGTCATGGTAATCACACGGAGTTGGTATTTATAGGAAGATTATTCTCAAATATTATCGTAAAAATTAGGTCTATCAAAATACTGTATGCAACAAACGTTTAAGAATATGTTAATTTCCGTTCCTTTATGCCATGTGCGTATTTATCGTACGACGGATAATAACGCATATGATTACGAAAATTGGGACTTTTAGTCCAAGTCCCGTGAGACATGCCGTGCATGTTCCTTTCAAGGAGGGCAGTGGGAAAACTAAAGAGCCATTTTACTCTTTTCGAAAGGGCAAATATTAAGGGAGATATCATTAACGTCAGAGCTCCACGCCAGTGGTCAGAGATACAATACGCAACCTGAGAACCACAGAGAATTTCGGGCAACTTTGGACCAGGAATTGTACCGTACAATAAATTCATCACTCTCTCTCGACTTTGTTCAGCTTCATCACATTTCACGTTACTGCCACGCGCTTTCATTTTAACACATCGCAATAAACGTCTGAATGGAGCCATGTTACTTCGCATAAATTCCTGAAGGGAACATGTAACCCACCGTAAATTCCCGTCCGAAGAACGGGTACAAATGTTAGTATGAGGATGAATCTGGAATTCAAGATGAGAAATTTGATCAAATATTCATTTGTAGGACGAAGAGTAAGCGACTGGAATTACTGATCGATGGAAATGTTCAATAAATTTGCAAGTTCTTTGTAAACATTTAAGGATAGGCTAGGTAAAGAACTGTTAGAGAATACGCCACCTGGGCAGATCATTGATGACTGAAATAGAGCAAGTCTGAAAATATTATACGAAAGTATGATGAATACAGAAAGAACGATGACATACCTCTCTATTTTTGAACATCAGCTACAAGTAGAAACTATATACAGGGAGTACGTAAATAGGCGTTATAAAACGTACGTTTTGCATTGGGCTATTTCAATTTATTGAGGAGAACAAATAGTTAACGAATTGACCGTTGTTAAAATTCTTAACAATTACATCTTGTTGATTAATTTCATGAACAGTGAATATATCTTGTTAGAATATCTGTTGTCTGAACGTCTGCTAATCATATGCAGGCTAACTGGTGGACAGCAGATGCCATGGCAGGCTCGGACCATTGATGGGCTGTACGTGGCGGGAGTTTATTTTTAAATTATTATTATTATTATTATTATTATTATTATTATTATTATTATTATTATCATACAGCGTCATTTACAAATACTGTTCTAGGGGAAAGGAGGTAAACCACATTAATGCCAGTGTAAGTGTAACGTTCGTTTTGTATGTCGAAGAAATGAACTTAATTTCACAATAAAATTTTTTTTTTTTTTGCTAGTTGCTTTACGTCGCACCGACACGGATAGGTCTTATGGCGACGATGGGACAGGAAAGGGCTAGGAGTGGGAAGGAATCGGCCGTGGCCTTAATTAAGGTACAGTCCCAGCATTTGCCTGGTGTGAAAATGGGAAACCACGGAAAACCATTGTCAGGGCTGCCGACAGTGGGGTTCGAACCTACTATCTCCCGAATACTGGATACTGGCCGCACTTAAGCGACTGCAGCTATCGAGTTCGGTCAATAAAAACATAAGCTATTATCTATATATATATAAAGTAGCTTGTCCTGACTGACTGATTCATCATCGCCGAGCTTAAACTACTGGACATAAAGAGATGAAATTTTGGGGATATATTCATATTATGACGTAGGTGCTCGCTAAGAGAGGATTTTTGGATATTCCTTCGCTGAGGGGGTGAAAACGGGGGTGAAATTTTAAAATGAGTTGCTCTATATCTCAAAACTTTAAAAGTTTACAGATGTAAAAATTGGTATTGAGAATCTTCTTTAAAAATAAGGAAACACGTATTTTTTTGTTTTCAGAAAATCCCAATAGGAGGGGTGAAAAAGGGTGAAAATGGGGAAAAATGGGTTGAATGCCTTTAATCAGGATACCGGTACCTATATCTCAGAAACTGAAGATATTACAGACCTGAAAATTGGTACTTTTGACCTCTTTTAAAAATAAAGAAACACGTATTTTTTTGTTTTTGGAAAATCCAATTAATGGGAGGGTGAAAAGGGGGTGAATTTTTAAAATGAGTGAATCTATATCTCCAAACCTTTAAAGTTTGCAGATGTAAAAATTGGTATTTAGAACCTTCATTAAAAATAAAGGAACACGTATTTTTTGTTTTCGGAAAATCGCAATAGGAGGAGTGAAAAGGGGCTAAAAAGTGGTTGAATGCCTTTAATGAGGCTACTTATATATCAGAAACTGAAGATATTACAGACCTGAAAATTGGTGTTTGGGATCTCCGTTAAAAATAAAGAAACACGTATTTTTTCGTTTTTTGAAAATCCAAATATTGGGGGGTAAAAAGGTGGAGGGTAAAATTTTAAAAATGAGTGTGTATACATCTTAAAACTTTAAAATTTACAGATGTAAAAATTGGTAGTTAGAATGTCCTCTAAAAATAAAGGAAAACGTATTTTTTGTTTCCAGTAAATCCCAATAGGAGGGGTGTAAAAGGGTGAAAAATGGGTTGAATGCCTTTAATGAGGATACATATATCTCAGAAACGAAAGATATTACAGAACTGAAAATTTGTATATGGGATCTCCTTTAAAAATAAAGAAACACGTATTTTTTAGTTTTGGAAAATCCAATTAATGGCGGTTAAACAGGAGTGACAAATTGGGTGAATTTTTGAAAGACTATATCTACAGAATATCTTGGAAACGAAAAATGTTACAGACGTAAAAAGTGGGTGTTTGTAATATCCTGTAAATCTAAAGAAACATAGGTGATTTGTGTTTGGAAACTCCACTTAAGGGGAACTCAAAAGGGGTGAAATTTTAAAATGAGAATTTTTACAGTTTATCTCAAAAAACGTAACATATTACAGAAGTGAAAAATGGTATTTTTTATCTCTATTAAACATAAAAAGCGTGTATTTTTAGCTTTCGGAAATACCACTTGGGTGGAGGGGGGGGGGTAAAAGTGACTGAAAATGGTGTTGAATTCTTTTAATTAGGCTACTGGTATCTCAAAGATGAAGATGTTACAGACGTGAAATTTGATATTTGCAACCTGCTTTAAAAATCAACAAACACGTATTCTCGGAAAATCCAATGAAGGTGGGGGGGATGAAAAAATTCAAAAAATTAATTGAATTAATTGAATGAGAATACATACATGTAATAAAAACTAAAGTTGTTACAGACGTGAAAATTGGATCTCCTTTAAAAACAAAGAAAAACGCGTTTTGGGGGGAAACCATCTTGGAGGGCGGGAGTGTAAAGGAGTTGAATTCCTTTCATGAGGACACATAAATAAAAAACTGAAGAAGTTAGAGTCGTGATAATTGGTATTTAGAAGATCCTTTACTATTAAAGAAACAAGTATTTTTTGCGGGAAAATTCACTTAGGGGGGGGGGGGGGAGTAGTGTGAAATGAAGTTAAAAAAGTAAATTATTTTTATGGGGATAGGCTACTTATATCTCAAAACTGAAGGTAATAGACGTGAACATTGGTGTTTGAAATCTTCTTTAAACATAAGAAACAAGCCTTCTTTTAATTTTTTGGGGGCGGGGGGGGGGGTGCCGGTAAATAAACTTAACGGCGGTGGGGTGTAGAAGGAGGTGAGACCAATTGATTTTACTGTTCTTAATGTACTTATAAGGATCCTCGGCAGCGCGCCGGCCTCTCACAGCTGGGTTCCGTGGTTCAAATCCCGTTCACTCCATGTGACATTCGTGCTGGACAAAACGGAGGCGGGACAGGTTTTTCTCCGGATACTCCGGTTTTCCTGTCATCATCCATTCCAGCAACACATAATAATAATAATAATAATAATAATAATAATAATAATAATAATAATAATAATAATAATAATAATAATAATAATAATAATAATAATGTTCCGGACCGTCGTCAAATGTGCGGACCGCGCTGGAAACGGCTCCTGGACGGGTAATGACTAAGAATGCAGTCCGGCCGCGGGTTCAGTGCCTTCTAGGCACCCAATATGACACCACGCCGGATCTCCTGAAGGATTTTATCCATATTAAAAATGATTATAGGAAAAGATGGCAAAGATTTACGGACCTAACTGACCGGGAGGAATACCTGAGCCTAGCCCGGGAAGTACGAAATCGATTGCTGGAAAAGAAGATTGAAAAATGGGAGGAATCATGCCGTAATCTAATAGAAAACGAGTCAGATCGGGAATTTTGGTGGGTTCTCGCAGAAAACGAGTCAGACCGCGAATTCGTCGGATTATATATCTAAAACAATAAGCATTCAATTATAAATTTCAGTATAATACCGTAGCGAAGCACGGGTATCTTGCTAGTATCTATATATATAGCTTGTAGTAAGAATTTATCAACACGTAGTCGTGTCCGTTATGAAGTTGCTCTCCACTTTTTATGTGCATTGTATAACATGCTCACTTTTCATAAATTGGATACTTTTATGACTTTTAAAAGTCGTGCATAACCTAATCTTTATGCGGTTTAAATATCCATGATTACGATAACGTCGACTTTAAAATCAATTATTTGGTATATGAGACTGGGCTTTATTCACTACCATTGATTGCTTCACGTGCTTTTACTGCCGTGTCATATTTCCTATTGCCGTACCTGTTGCAAGGTTTTGTATTTCTGCCATAATACTTTAAATCCTGGAACATGTTTTAACAATTAATAATACCAATAATACAACTAATAATAATAACAATAATAATAATAATAATAATAATAATAATAATAATAATAATAGCACATCGCACAAACTCTGAGTGGATGACATGGAGAGACCTGTCTGGACTACTATGCGAAATCAGAGTTCCTATGAGAACAAAGCTCTATTGAATGGTGTGGGATGTTGGCCCGTAATAAGTAGAAGTGGCCAAGTTAGATGTGCTGAGATGGGCCGGTGGAGTCACCCTATTGGGCAAACTGATAAAGGACCACATTAATTGGAGTTTCAGTGCCTGGTCCCTTGCTGACAATCTTTCCAAGGGCAGGTTAAGATAGCGCGGCCATGTTATGAGAATACTAGAAGACCAAATGATTCGGACAGAACTTAACCAGTAGATCAGAGGTGCTCAGCTGGGTGCCCGTTGAGGATAGCCCAGTGCGGCCGGGCTGGCGTGACGTAAATGCGGGCAGTAAGGCTCTATAAGATGGGTATGCTTAGCCGCCATTTTGGTTCATACATGCTCAATGGGCCATGTGATCAAACTCTAGTTTCTCCTACGAGCGCACGCTTCGTCACATTGAACGTATTGCTTTAATCACCGCGTGCAGGGACGGAATAGTGCTATATTTGTGTGGATATTTATTACATAATGATCGGTTGTTCTGCACCTAATTGTAGTAATGTCTCTACTGCGGGATACAGGTTGTTTCGATTCCCTTCTGGTCTGCGTTATGCATCCATTCCCTCTGCTACACCTTCTACTTCAACTGCTGACTTAAACCTGCATTCAGCTCCACTGACAATACTACATCCCTTAAATCAGTCACATTGATCATTCAATATTCAAACTCCGGGAACAGGACTTCAACATCCAAACAACACAGTTATGATATTTGTCAAAACTAACTTCACATGGCAGAAATAATTTGTTTTACGTTGGTGGTAGTACAACAGGGGCTGCCTGGCCCAGGCGGTAAAGGCGTGCTCCGTTCGCCCGGAAGGACGTGGGTTCGAATCCCCGTCAGGAAGTCGTAAAATTTAAGAAACGAGATTTCCACATCCGGAGGTGCATATGGCCCTGAGGTTCACTCAGCCTACACAAAAAATTAGTACCAGGTTAATTCCTGGTGGCAAAGGCGTCCGGGCGTAGAGCTAACCACTCTACCCCATCACGTGCCGAGGTTAACAATGGCGGAAGCCTTTACCTTCCACTCCTCCAAGGGCCTTCATGGCCTGTATGGAGGTGACTTAGCTTTGTTTGGTAGTTCAGCAAATGCAGTTTAGTAAACCAAGATCTGTGGTAGGCCTACATGGTTTTAAACTATGAGCTTTCTCACTCAAGCTCTGAAATATTAAAAATGGGGTGGTTTAAAGAAACCAAATTTTGAAGTTATGAAATTAATTTGTAACTGTGAGGTCTTATATAAGGATTATAAGCATTATATAATGCAAAATGGTGCAAATCTTGTAACGGAGAAAAGTTTGAATGATTAATGCACCAGTATATGTTCTCCAACATGCTGAAATTTAAAAGAAAAAATTGTTACACACTTCTTCAAAATTCGATCCTATACCGTTGTGGACTTTTTAAAAAAATGTACGGAAACGAGGTGAAATATATGGAACTGTTTCGGAAAAGAAGAGAAAAATGTAAGCAAGGAATGGAATGTTATTGTTTTGTAAATACTGTACGGTAATAAAAGGAGACAGTAAATTTGTAAAAATTACTTAAATATCTTTTGTTTTTTAATATGCTGCCTGAGCAAGTTAACCAATGTTGCAAACCTTTGAAGTTTAATAAGCTGAGTCGTGTTGAGAAATCATACTACTTCTCCTCAAAGCAGAGGAATCTCTGTAAAAAGAAGTACTGTTAACTTCGCCAAAGTCAAAAATTGTCAATATTCTCCACACCTCGTGGGTCACTCCCCGTACAAGTCACTGGTAACTGATTATCACTGCAATACTTCAGGTTGGGAGAGAAGATTCAGCTATAGAAGTAGTTACTCTATTCCTATTTTCTTCCCGAGTGTAGTTTATAATAACGTAACATTTGTTTCATGAACGTTCGGTTGAACAAACTAAAATCCTCTGTTCATTACAACTGCTTAAGCTGATGAGATTCATAACACTCACTAAAACCGAGCTCCATAGCTGCAGTCACTTAAGTGCGGCCAGTATCCGGTATTCGGGAGATAGTGAGTTCGAACCCCACTGTCGGCAACCCTGAAGATGGTTTAACGTGGCTTCCCATTTTCACAAGAGGCAAATACTGGGGCTGTACCTCAATTAAGGCCATGGCTGCTTCCTTCCCTCTCCTAAGCCTTCCCTGTCCCATCGTCGCCATAAGAGCCATCTGTGTCGGTGCAACGTAAAGCAACTTGTAAGAAAACACTTACCAAAAATTAAGTTTATTTTGCACATAGAATGTTTTTTAAAAATACTAGTAAATAAGAAAATGGACTAAATTTTTAGTAGAAAGAAATACAGTTTAAGAATCCCACTTACTTGGGTGTGTTCGTCTTCGTACATCATATTTCAGCATTATTTTTGTTCCAAGAATATTTTTCTTATTATTTTGACAACATTGAAAATAGCGCTGAATCAGTTTTACCCAAGTATGAAATACCGACTGAGATCATGGGGTATCAAAATCATCTATCACAATTTATATATCTTCAACATTGACCGATTACCTCGTCAAATTCCACGATTTAAGAATGACAGTAGCCTATATCAATACCACGGTTTCCCTCATTTCGTTAGACGGTACCGCGGCGCATAGCTTACGAACAACCTGTCTACTTAATAATATAATAGTAAAAAACGATTTATTAATAAGCTATTTTTCTAATATTTCTCCAGTGAGAGTACATGCCTAGTTTGTTTGTTTATTATAAGGTAAATTATCAACGACCTTGCTTTTACAATCACCGTCTCGAGTAAAAATTACACAATAATGTACGAAATACACTAATATTTATGTTGAGCAACCGTTTGAGTAATACTGAGAATGAGTATTTTTACAGTATGTTAGTTTAGCATTATTTTCTAGCGTCGAGAACAGTAAAAAAGGGTGATATATAAGGCTGGGGCGGTCAACTGCCTCACCAACGTAGTGCAGGAATGAACCATAATGGCGAGCGAGCATACCTAGTCTTTAGAGAGCCCTAGCGGGCAGCTCACGTAACAAGTATACGTCACAGTGAACCGAGACAGCGAACACACTTCGCAGGGTAGGGAGGGAGCATTGACGCTCAATTGTGATTACGAAGCTCTCTTCCAATACTAAGCGAAATGCTGATTGGGGTACAGTATTTCAATTAAAGCGCTATAATCGCAACAAAAAAGCTCATGGCCTTTTCAAGATGTTCCGGATTGATTTATACTGCGCTCGATTTAAACAATCAGTCTTATTTTCTTGTATTTCTTCATTCATATAAAACTGGCACGTTCTTTTTTTACAATCTACAAAGGTACAGGTTTTAAGCGTGCAAGATACGGTTTACAATTCCTTGTATGAGCATGACAGTATTTCCATTTAAAAAGTAGTATAATTACCCAATTCAACAAGTTTACTGCTTGATTTAGCACAGTGTTTTAGTGTTATGTGACTTTCCCTGTTCAGCGAATATCTGAAAATTGTTTTTAAAATTTAACAGGCTTCCGGTGATAATAGCTAGCCTCTAAATGACGAGGGAGATTCATATCGAGTGGGGGCATTGATATTTACTATCCAAGATTTAAGTACAACAAAAATGTAAATGTATCTATCAAAGAAATGTACAGTGTGTCTACAAATAAATAACCTAACTGATGTTATTCCCGGTAAGCATGATTGGATTGTTGGTGAGTTTATCAGATAATTTAAACCCAAGCAATCACAAGACACAGCTTATCCACCTTAACTCCGTATTATATTAGAAATGCTTCTAAAGCACCTCTTAAAATTTAAAAGTGAAAATTGTAATTCATTAAGTACATTTCAAAAATATTTAATCGACCTCGATAGCTGCAGTCGCTTAAGTGCGGCCAGTATCGAGTATTCGGGAGATAGTGGGTTCGAGCCCCACTGTCGGCAGCCCTGAAGATGGTTTTCCGTGGTTTCCCCATTTTCAAGCCAGGCGAATGCTGGGGTTGTACCTTAATTAAAGCCATAGCCGGTTCCTTCCCACTCCTAGCCCTTTCCTGTCCCATCGTCGCCATAAGACCTATCTGTGTCGGAGCGACTTGATGCAACTTGTAAAAAAAACTGAGGTTGTAGGTCTCTTTATTGAATCTGGTCAAAATACGTAAATTGCAATGTACACTCAGTTATTCATATCATACAACGCAAATTGAAAATGACGTAGATTTCTGCCCCCTTTCTGTCTATATTTTCAGCTTCCATTTCAAACTCGTGTATCGCCACAGTGATTGAGATTGACACGGAGAACTTCGCCCAACCTTCTCGGCCTGTGACGTAATCACAAGTAGCATACGATCATCACCTGCCCGCCCGCCCACTTATAGGCTAGTGCTGGGCACCCGCGGGACGAAATACCCAGCGCGAGCACTTCTGCGATAGATGGAGGAAGACCTCGTCAAACTTGGATGAACGTTATAAAAAAAGACCTCGGAGAAGTCCAACTAATTGTAAGTACATTTATCTATTTGTATTACGTCGTAATGACACAGACAGATCTCATGGTGACGATGGTACAGGAAAGGGATAGGACAGGATAGGAGGAGATCGTGACTATAAATAAGGTTCTATTTTAATGCTTTACGTCGCACCGACACTGATAGACCTTATGGCACGATGGGATAGGAAAGGGCTAAGATGGAGAAGGAAGTGACATTGCCTTAAATACTGTACAGCCCCAGCATTTTCCTGCTGTAAAAATGGGAAACCACGGAAAACCATATTCAGGGCTGCCGACAGTGGGACTCGAACCCACTATCGCCTGAATGCAAGCTGATAGCTACATGACCGAAACTGTGTAGCCAACCCCTCGGTCAAATACAATAATAAACCGGGACAGGGAAAATTGTGAATTTAAACTGATTGAGAGAGCCGATCGTCCGCCTCTGTGGTGTAGTGGTTTGTGTGATTAGCTGCCACCTCCAGAGGCCCGGGTTCGATTCCGGCCTTGAAACGAAATTTGTAAAAGTGGTACGAGGGCTGGAACGGGGTGCACTCAGCCTGGGGAGATCAACTGAGTAGAGGTAGGTTCGATTCCCACCTCACCCATCCTGGAAGTGGTTTTCCGTGGTTTCCCACTTCTCCTCCAAGCAAATGCCGGGATAGTACCTAACTTAAGGACACGGCCGTTTCCTTCCCTCTTCCTTGTCTATCCCTTCCAAACTGACCATTCCCCCGCAAGGCCCCTGTTCAGCATAACAGGTGAGGCCGCCTGGGCGAGGTACTGGTCATCCTCCCCAGTTGTATCCACCGACCCAGAGTCGGAAGCTCCTGGACACTGCCCTTGAGGCGGTAGAGGTGGGATCCCTCGCTGAGTTCGAGGGAAAAACCGACCCTGGCTGGTAAACAGATAAAGAAAAAGAAGGAGAATAAGAATAAGAATAAGAAGAAAAAGAAGAAGAGAGCTGATCGTAGTTGGAATGGGACAAATGTCATGTCAAATAATATTAGGTCTAATACCGTACTACTACTACCTATAATAACAAGAAGAAGAAGAATAAGAAGAAAAACATTACATTATTTTGAGTTTATTACCGTACCCTGTGAGAGTTTCATATGACTTACTTTCTTTTGCATCTTATTCAGCATGTCAACGGCGCAATACTCATACTTTAGGTTTCGGCGACCGTGGGATGGTTTTAGGACTTGAAAAGGATTGGCCGTGTTCTTAATTAAGGTACAAAAGCGTCTTCACGTTTACTGACCGTGGGATTCAAACCCACCATCTCTTGAATGCAACCCTCCTGATACACGAGCTCTGCAGAGTAGCCCACTCGCTCGATTGTTAGTTATTTAATGTCGCGTAAGACGGGAGGATTTTTCGGTGACATCGGGCCAGGAATGTGCTAGGACTGAGAAGGTAGAATGGCTATGACCTTAATTTAATTTACACCGGGCGAGTTGGCTGTGCGCGAAGAGGCGCGCGGCTGTGAGCTTGCATCCGGGAGATAGTAGGTTCGAATCCCACTATCGGCAGCCCTGAAGATGGTTTTCCGTGGTTTCCCATTTTCACACCAGGCAAATGCTGGGGCTGTACCTTAATTAAGGCCACGGCCGCTTCCTTCCAACTCCTAGGTCTTTCCCATCCCATCGTCGCCATAAGACCTATCTGTGTCAGTGCGACGTAAAAGCCCCTAGCAAAAATAAATTAATGTACAGTCCCACACTTTGTTTGGTGAGAAAAATGGAAATCCCAATAAATTATCTTCGCCACTGCTACCAGTGAGATTCGAATCCACTACCTTACAGATGCAGGAATACAGGTATACAGCCACACGATTCATGTTATTATTATTATTATTATTATTATTATTATTATTATTATTATTATTATTATTCCGAGGTATCTGTGGAACAGTAGAGGTGAAAGAAGGTGTGGGTTGGAATGGGTCTAAACTACAAGGCCAAAAGATTAATCTAAAATTTCAATAAAGGTTATATTTTCGATATTTAACAATGGTGACATAGAATTTTGAGCATACAACAAATAACAACAGAGTAAATCAGGTACCCGACCAAGAAGTCCAAAATTTAGAGAAAATTTTAGCCAGTTTCCACTAGGGGAAATAACAAAATCAGGTACAAGAGTAGATTTACAAGGAAAGCCCGAGTTTCGGGTTCTTACAAGTCCTGGGCTCCAAGCCCTCAATCTGACAATCTTTGAATTTTAGCTCAACAATACCAAGTTACAGAATAACTTTTCAAAGGGCAGAAAACCCCTTCATTGCCGGGAGCGTTAGCTCTAAAGACACATATTGGGCCTCCTAGACGCACATCTATCACATCAGAAAGAGCTAACCCGCTCTCAGTTTCTCACGCCTGTTAAAGGCAACAACAAACTTTCCTCTAAACTGCCTCTCAAGGCACAATTATAAGGACACAGGGGTATCTAGTACCCAAGCTACGAGGCCTTAATAACAAATTAAAGGTTAATTAAATGGCCCAAACACAAAGATGAATGGAGGCGCGTTCTTGCACTCCTACACTAAAGCTTGTTAAAAACGCTAGGCCGATAATACAGGGGCTAATCCCAATCTATGGAGGTGACTAGTCTGCAAAATAAATTTAACACATTAAGAAGGAAGAGAAAAACGGTTACGAAAACGTAGTCACCTCAAATTCCAAAAATGAAGGGGGGTTCAAGAGGGTAAAGCACTCTCTATCCCCGAATTACAGTTCAATTAAGTGGAGCATTTACAAAGATTGAATAGGCTTACATATTTAAAGATATAGGTTACATATTAAAGGTTTCGAACCTTCTCCGCTAGTTAAACTGCTGAGCTAGCAAGAAATAAAGATGTTAGGAGGCCATTACCATGTTGAAGAGCTGCTGCTTGAAGAACGGGGCGCTTCCCGCCCCCTGCTACATATTCACACACTGAGAAAGATGTTATTCGAGTGGCCCGGAGACAAGAAAATCAGCAGTTTTATACCCTCATGGAAAGTTCGAGACCTTTTATGAACGATAACAACCCGCCCTCAAGCTTTTATTGGCTACAGTACACAGTTACATACAACATTGAAGAAGAAAGCCCCGATTGGCCGAAAATTAATTACAGAAATTCCTGATTGGCTAGTTTCAAAACAGGCCAACCCACAAATGACAGAACAAAATTTAGTAAAGACAAAACTTATGAATACAAAATTTCTCCAAGAAAGTTCATTCCTTTACACCAGAGTGCGTTATCATAGTTTTTGGTAGAGACATCTGTTAGAGAATGTCCACACTTCTCGATCAATGAAAACAAAAGTAAATCAAAAACACACAGTGACATCTTCTGATAACCAGTAAAGTTAGTTCAGTTGTTAAAATTCAGGGTTTCTCCAGTAGAGAAGTACTTTAAGGCGGAAAATTCAAATGTGCGGCGTAGAGGTGTACCAACCGGTACAATTATTATTATTATTATTGTTACGGGGTTACCCGTGGACGCAGAGGTGAAAGAAGGTGCCGGGGTGAATGGGTCTAACTACAAAGTCAAGAATGGAATTTAAAACTTTAACAAAGGTTATATTTTCTTTTCTCTTTTAGAATTTCCAAAAAATCAACAAATAACAATATGACAGGTGCCATAGGCAAGTTAGAAATGAATCAAGTAAAATACAAGGTAGTGAATTCTACAAGTCCTGGGCTTCAAGCCCCTTGCTTACATTTCCTGAGCTGTACGCTCGAATTTACAAAGATCACAACTTTACTTAAGGGCAGAAATCCCCTAATACATGGAGCCCTTGCTCCAGCAATTACAAAATCCGGCCTCCCTGAAGCACTTTTACAACATGTGAAAAAGAGCTAACGTGCTCTCAGTTCTCAAGCCTACTCAAGGCAATATCAGAAAATTTTAATTACTTGTCATCAAGGCACAACTTACAAAATTTGAAACAGGGGTATCTAGTACCCAACCTATTAGGCCGTAGCAGAAAAGAACAGGTTAAGTAAATGGCCCGAGCACAAAATGAATGGAGGCGAAATATTGCACTCCTAGAGGTGAATTCTTAAAACCTAAGGGGCACTAGGCCGATGAAACAAGGGCTATTACCAAACTACTGAGGTGACTCTTATAAGAAAAAATTAAGACATTACGGAAAGGAAGAAAAACAGTTACAAAACGTAGTCACCTCAAACCAATATGAAGGGGGAGCTCGAGAGGGTACATCACTCTCTATCCCCGATTTATGGTTAAAATATTTTATGTTTTTACATAAGCTGTCAGAAATTACATTATCAGAAAAATAGGTTACATAGTTAAAGTTTCGGACCTTCCCCTCGGGTTAAGCCACAGAGCTAGCAAGAAATAACGATGTTAATAGGCCATTACTTTACTGAAGAATTGCTGCCTGATGAAAGAGGCGCCTCCCGCCTCCTGCTTGACACACACACTTAGTTATATGTTAATCGAATGGCCAAGAGACAGGATAATCCGCAGTTTATAAACCCCCGGGGAAAGTTCGAAACCTTTCACGAATAAACCAGACACACCCTCTCAATTTTATTGGATAACATCAAAAATGATACTCAGAATCGAGGAAGAAGCCTGCAATAGGCAGAAAATTAATTACAGAAATTCATGATTGGCTAAATTCAAAATTTGCGGAAAGAAGGGATTAAAATAGCCAACCCAAAAATGACTGAACATAATTTTGTAAAAAAATAACTTATGAATACAAAACTTCTTCAGGGTGCATGATCATAGTTTTTTAGCAGTGACCTATGTTGAATAAGGTCCAAACTTCTTGATTACTGGTAAATAAAACACGTAGAATTTCATACAGTACCTGAAACTTCACAATAAGGAAATTACGTCCAGTTACTTTAGTGACATCTTCTGAGTAAAGGTTGAAGTAGGTCTAGTTTCTAGTTCACGATTTCTTCAGTAGAGGAATTCTTTTAGGTGCAAGATTTTAATGTGCGTCTCAGAGGTGTACCTCCCGGTACAATTATTATTATTATTATTATTATTATTATTATTATTATTATTATTACTACGAGATTTATGTGGTTCACAGAGGTGTAAGAAGGTGCCCGGGTGAATGGGTGAACAAAGAAAGATCAAAGCATAATATAAAACACTATATTTTGAAATGTTATTTCTTTCCTCATTTTTTATGATTTTAAAATTTGATAGATAATCTGAATAACCAACAGCAAATAACAGTTAAATGGAATGACGGTGAGCTCGTTAACTCTGACAACAACAATGACTTAAATTCAGGAATCAGGTACAATGGAGATTTTCGATAAAATAGTTTACAAATGAATGAGCATGGTATCTCTATAGGTACATTATTTCAAAGAGCATATTTGTTCCACTCACTTACATCGTACAGTACTTTGAGCCTCAAACATTAATAAAATCCAGCCTCTTTGGAGGCACCACTTTTTTTATCCAAATTTACACTAGGTAAACTTAAAAACGGTGTATACAGTCATTTCAGCTATACCTGTCTTTAAATAATGAAAATTTAAGACGGGGAATGAGTGCCCATTCTAAATGGCCTAGACGTACAAAAGAAAAGGATTAGGACTATAGGCCTTAAACAAAAGGCTTTTGGAATACAATTAAAATCATACACGGTCTTATGGCCCGAGGTTACAGAGACTAAGCTTATACTACAGAGGGGTGACTAGGTGCTAAATATTAAGTTTCAAAATAGTTCAGAAGAATTTAGAGTTTTAAAGAATCATGGTCACCCCCATACCAAGTTAAATGGGAATTAATAGAGGGTGAACATTCTTTATTACCTAGGTTGCATGTTTTCCAGCAGGGATTGAACAAAGTCTTCGGTCTTGCCAGAAAATTTACATTTAAAAGGTGACATTAAACTTTAGAATTCTATATTAAGAAAGAAATTTGAAACCTTCCCCTCTAGTTGTCTGCCTTGAGCTATCACATATTAAAAGATGATTGCCAATACCTTGAGCTGTTGGGCCTTCCGACGACGGCAAGGCTGCCCCTGCCCCCTACTATGCCGTACACACACTTAGACGGGAGCAATGAATATGACAATATGACCTTAAAGCGCCCAGCTTTTATAGCAGAGGGGAAGGTTCCAGAACTCTCTTGACTTAGGTAGAATGCCTGTACACAACCCAATTTTAATTGGCTAGATAAATATACACAAACATTACTGATTGGTCCATAATATAAGGAAGAAGGAAGCCGTAGTAGTGCCGACAACCTCATCACATAAAAAAACAAATTACAAACACTTACCAACTTAGACAATAGCAAATTCCCTTAACGAAATTACTTGTCCGTCCTCTCGCCAGAGGGGGCACATAGGCCGATAGTAGAGACATGTAAACATTAAATGTCCAAATATCTTTGGATACATAATTTATGATTCATACCTTAGGTGGCCTTCTATAAGGCGCGTAGTTCAAATGGACGTTGAAGGTGTACCTCCGGAACAGACCTCAATCCTCTAAGGTTTTAGCACAGTCTGTTCGGATTGAATTCTTGCGGCAAAACAATGAAATTATAGATCAAAGTTAGAAAATTTCTTGATAGAGAGTCAGTTCTAATTAGTTTTTTGAAGAAATGAATCTTGATGTAGTTGGCAAGGACTTAGAAGTTCTGTCAGTTATGCCCAAGTTTGACGGCAAGAGCAGCCACCACAGCAGATGTCAGGATGGGATCCCCCGGACCTTCCATGTACCCTCAGATACCTTTCTCCCGTTACCTTGAAAGGGGTAGCCATGGTGATGGTTGCTAAGGACCAAGTAGCATAGTTCCACGCAATGATTTAGTGGGTGGTTGGGGTTCAGCATCCAAGCCATTCACACCTTTCCTACGGAGGAGGTTTAGGGACGCCGCCCTATTAGCGAAGTTAGGGAAATTACTGCGTTCTGGAATGATCGATTGAAACTCTGTCAGGTGACACAATATGCCCTAAGAAGGACATAGATGACTTAGCAAAAGATACCTTTGATAACTTGACTGCCAATGCTGCCTTCCAAAGGCGATTTAGAGCTTCCTCTAGATGGGCTAAGTGTTCTTCAATGGTTTCAGGGAAAATAACGCCATAATCTAGATAATGGTACAGATATTCAAATTTAATGTCGGAGAGGACCCTATCTAGGAGCCTAGAAAGAACCGCGGCGCCAGTGGGGAGTACGAAAGGCACACATTTGTATTTGTAATTGTATTTGTAATTTGTGAACGCGAGAGGGCGAACACTAAGGCATTGCCCTGAATTTCTACAAGAAATGTAAGGAATGCCATAACATCATTGCTATAACGTTATTAGTAGAATTAAACGATTATTTTGCTATTGACTTTACGTCGCACCGACACAGATAGGTCTTATGGCG
Source organism: Anabrus simplex (assembly GCF_040414725.1). NCBI lineage: Eukaryota > Metazoa > Arthropoda > Insecta > Orthoptera > Tettigoniidae > Anabrus > Anabrus simplex. The sequence continues at coordinate 688,132,989 of NC_090266.1, read as the reverse complement.
ACGATGGGATAGGAAAGGGCTAGGAGTGGGAAGGAAGTGGTCGTGGCCTTAATTAAGGTACAGCCCCCAGCATTTGCCTTGTGTGAAATGAAAATTTCGAAATACCCTTACGCAACATGGCTAAGGGGTCACGTAAACTACTGAAGCCTGGTGATATGACAGAAGAGGGCTCGGGATGTTGAGGAGGTTCAAAAGCTGCGTTACTGATAAAAAGGGGGAAGATGATGTGGATTACTAACGACTTGTTCGGATGGGGCAGAAACTTGTTGTGGTTCAATTGATTCCCCACTATCAGAAGACTTATTAGGGTCCTCTTCAGTATGTACATTTAATGGGGGAGAACAGTCACTCTTTCCACTAGCGGATCCGGAGAACAATTGATTAACCTTATTCGACAACTCAGAAATATGTTCAACCAGAGTGTTAGCTACCAACTTAGACAATAGCAAATTCACTTAAAGAAATTAATTGTCCGTCCTCCCGACAGAGGGGGAACCTAGGCCGACAGTACAGACATCTAAAGATTAAAGGACCAAATATACTCAGGTACATAATTAATGATTCATATCACAGATGTCCTTCTAGAAGGCGCGTCGTTCAAATGGACGGAGAAGTTGTACCTCCGGTCCGATTATTATTATATTTTTCACACGAATTTGTAGGATTAAAGTGTTGCACGTCCTGCTCAACCGAAAAGTCTTGCTCTTAAAGAAAATTAAATTTGAGTGAACATAATACGTTTTCCTGTTTAATACTCCTACAAGACAAGGACATAAAACATTCATTTTTTAAATTAGTTTACATTTCATTAATATAAGCAGTCCTTTCTATATCGCGAATTTCGGTCAACATTAAATGGTATCTAGATAACAAATGCCGATGCTTTCGTTGGTGAGACCTGGTTTTTACACTGCACTATGTCCCCATATATGATATGGGCTGGAACAAATTTGTTACTTATATTGAGCTTGTGTCAGTCTCTCCTTGACTTTGACATAATGAAAGTGACTGGAGTATGTGCGATGCTAGGTGATGTCGTTCCTTATGAAGCCAGTCCTTGTTATGAATTATGTGCAAATGTCACACATAAGGTTGGTTGGTACGATTATTTCACTGTGCTTGGCAGACTGACACACAATATCAACGGGAGGAAAGCAACGAGAAACTACCTCACCTTTCCATTTCCCTCGTACGCCACTTCAGTGACACCTAGGCTATCTGTGATAGCTGATGGCGGAGCTGTTGAGGATCCAACCAGCCTTTAGAGACTGACTACTCAACATACTGAACCCATGACCTTTGTGCCGTAAGAATTTTAAGTATGAAAATTATTACAGGAGGCCCCATGTCAACTGTAATAGGAAGCTCGAATTTTTATATATCCGAGGCGACACGTGGCAAAGGGGTTGGCTACCTTCATTCCGACGCTATGATACGTGACGTCATCCACAGGATACAGGATACAGAAGAAAGTTTAGGAAGAATAAGTATATTTAAATGAAAGAATTAATGGCGAACGCAGTATAATGTGGGTCCTGTATTTATTTATAAGACAATTGGTCTTTAGTAAGGTGGATTTGAGACTGCTAAGCCGTTTCTGAGGATTATTTCAGAAGGACGCGCGTGTCTAGTTTACCCACGCTAAGTTGACAGAAAATAGCGCCTATCAAATGACGTCATTTAACCGGTTAATTTAATAAGAATACATTTTAAATGTTCATGAACATTACCGCTAGCAACGTAGCAAGTATGTGGTAATATCAAAAACTCTCTTAAATACAGTTCATTTAAATCGAACAAGTTACGCAAATTTTCTTGGCGGCAAAGGGAAAATGCCTGGAGAGAGGGGGTGCTGTCTATAAATAAAAAGGGACGCCATGTTGAAACCCCTGCATTTGTATCGTTGAGGCTGGTGACAGAGGGTTGAACTGTTCTCTAAATCGTTCGACAAGAAGTAGACTAAGTCCAACAAACAGATTTTAGCCGATGTGGCTGGGGTCTTGACTCCATGTAGAGATAGTTTCTTGAGCAGAAGTAATTGTATACAAAAGACGGTCAAGATACCGAAGAAGTATTTATAAATTTTTGTGTGCTAAAGAAAGTAATTCGTGTGCGGGTAATAAATACAATCAATCGAGTGCGATCAACGATGACGCCGAATGAAAGGGCATTTTTTAATGCTTTATTACAGGAAACATGAAGAAAATTCTATGTACAGCCAGAAATATAAAAATGGCTAAATAAATGACAGAGGGTCAGAGGTGAACCCAAAGATGGACGCTGACGTAACATGAGGTAGGTGACATACCATCTTACAGCCTACTATATCTTGTTTTATGATGTCAAACTTATATGTATTTGAGATGGGTATTTATGACTCAGTTGGTCACCCATGAGTTTTTGTGAATGTTAGAAATATGATGAAAGGTCATTTGTTTTATTTTCTGCTTGGATACATTTTTAAAAGTATTGCGAGTGCCGTGTAATGTTGTAAAAAGTTATTAGTGAGGGTTTCGAAGTGATATCACGTCCAAAGTAGATCGTCATTTCCGTGAATTTATTGCCCATATTTTGTGATGTCAAATTAAGATGTTTATTCGACGTAAAATTTCCTGTTGGAATTTTGATGGAATTCGTGCAAAGGGATCCGTGATTACCACTTTTCCATCGGGTGGAAGCGCTGTATGTAGTGTTGAGTAATGCAGATCGGTGAAATTTGTCACGAAGTGTAACGTTACTCCATGTCCGCTTAAACTAGGTCTATGTGACAATAAATAACAGTAAAATTTGTCAGTCATTTTTTGTGAAAATCCAAGTTTTAAAATACGAGATCATGTTGTGCGAAGTTGTTCATTATTAAAGTATTTGTGCGTTATTATGCGTCGTGGATTCTAGTAAGGATTTTTATTCCAGTTGTTTTGTCAGTAAGAGTCGTCGAGTTTGTGACAAGAGGTTAAATTTGTTGTTATGAGTTGAGATGGGATTTGCGAATCAGGTGATTGGAAGCCTGTTGTGATCCCGGGACTTTGGTGTAAGCCCGAGGAAGATTTTATAACGTTTGGGATGGAAGGTAGAGTACGAGAATCCACGCCGGTATTAATTTGCGACGTATACAATTATTGTAGGACATTTAAAAGTAAAATCTGTGTGCATATTTGTTTGGTCAGAATATCGTATCTTATTCTATATTGCGAAGTCAAAAGGGTTCATCCTTAGAGGCCCGTCAAGCGTGGCAAAAGACATGTGTTTCATGTTAAAACTGACAGACAGGGTGAGGGTCGTTTGTTTTCAATGCCACCAGCTGATCGGAGTTTGCCGCTCGAATAACGGGGTTGTGCGCTTCCTACGTGTTAAAATGAAATTGCCTTCTTTGGAACGGAGATCATTAATTGCGGGAAATAGTTGAAATGTTCATCCGGGAATAACGTGTAGGTTATTAGATACTGTGAATTTGTTGAATTGAGATCGTGATGTATATTTGAAACCACGAAGTTAGAGTATATGAGCGAGGTTAGCCAATTTCAGGGTTGTGCAAAATATAGAGTGGTGGTAGTGATGGTTGTTTGTATGGGAGGGGTGCACAAAGCTTTATGGAATGTTATGACAAGACATGACATCGTAATCGGCTTACATTGTACGGCGAGTTACTTATGGTTTTGTACTTAATTATTAGGGTTATCCAAGTATTAATAATGGTTAGTATTAGATTAGATTTAAAGTGTGATGTCATGAAACAAGATATAATACTGGAAATATATGATGTAAATATTTTCCAGCTGCACGATAACAATAGATGATAAACATTTAACATGAACTGAAAATAACTACGTCAGAATTTGAGTAGGGACTTGTGAAAGGAACCATTCGTCCGTGGAGATAGAATTTGTTGTTCATTAAGATTTCATTAAATCCTTTAAGTTTATTTAATTAAAAAAATCAGTGGAAACCGTATTTGTGAAATAACTTAAACCAACCGAATAACTTGAAGATGCATTCTAGAAATCTTAGTTTATTTTTCTGGGAATATTTAAATGTTAACGTAATGATTAAGGGGACATGTCTGAAAGTAATGGTTTTTACTGCCACAAAGTATTGTGAGCGTTGTTGTTGTTGTTGTTGCATTATTTGACTTTGATTGACTGAGCAGTAAATGTGCTGGGGTTAGTAAAGTGGAAACTTTGGTCATCAACCGATGTGACTTAATTGTGTTTAGCCTTCAGCTTAGAAACTTGGATGGTCATGGGGTCATCAAACTCGGTGACTTATTTAGGGCCATATGCCACTGTAGCATTATTTTCCTTGCGGTTATCATCCACAATGACTTTAAAGTAACTTAGAAGTTTAGAGGTCGGTCCATGACATAGTCGCAGGTCACATCGATTAAATTAAGGGTCCATGCCGTACAACCACTGTGTGGCACACACCGATTGGACTGCCTTAATTATACCCAGAGTCCACAGTTCGTGTTACGAGGGCTGGACCATCAAGAATCATTAGTATGGTACATGTAGTCTCACATGGAAGCCGAATTTAAGGATTTCCAGACTTTCCTTTCTTTTAGTAATTGAGACAATGGTTTCTAGTAAGGATGCCCATCAGGCAGTTAAGTCAAACTCTCAAACCAGCGTTCGGCCTCTCTTTGTAAAAATGATTGTGGTGTCAAGTGGACAAGATTTGAGTCCAAATTGTATTGATTATAAATGATTATTCCTTCAGAAATTACATGAATAAATAGGAATATTTTTTTAAACAGACCTTTCATTTGAGTAGATAGATTAGGATTACAGAACCACACCTTTTAACTCAGCAAGTGACGAATAATCCGAAACGACCCAAGAGACAGATCGCATGAAATTTTGCTGATAGGTAAGGAAGGTAGGTATCCTTCACAGTGGACCAAAGGGTTCATTAAACAATACATTTTGGGACAACTGAGTTAAAAATACTTTTCCTTAACATAGGTTTATTCAATATACTTTGAAATAAATATTACACATCGCATTTAATTATGAAATCTGGATCGCAGTAGTGACCACCTACGGACTTCTAGTCAAGATATTACAATTTAAGATAAGCGTACACCGGTAGCGCGAGCATGTTATGAAGGAAAACGTTCCAGTTACCCGTTTGATTAATTAAAAGTTAATAATCGTGATAATGTACTTCATCACATAAATGAGATAAAATCAACACCGTTGAGCCCACTATTTTACAGAGTCTTATAAATTTAATGTCTCGGTTTCTATTCTATCGCTGACCGACGGCATAAACTGTTACTTAAATCTAGACCTGGGTTGGTATCTACATGGGTAAAGCACCTCTTAGCAAACACATTGAAAATGAGAAATATCCCGGTGGCAAGTCTGCTTATAGTAGTATAGGAGCTAAATTCAATTAAAATACAAATCATCTAAGAAAAAAACTATAGCAAACAATTACATGAAAACAGAATATTATAAATAATATCAAAACAAGAAATTCTATGATAAAGGCATGAGAGGAGTAAAATAGAATTAGATATTAAATCAAGGATTGCATGACAATTCAAATGTACTTACGGGTGGTGTAACAATAATTAGCAGCAATCACATAGGAATTTACACGAAATTAACATTAAATAAATTAAAATATTTCCTTACATGTACCGTAACACAAATACAACGAAGTCACTCAAAAATACACTCAGAATTTACAAAATATAATTTCTAGTATTCCATTAAGTGTAGTGTAGCACAGTAATTAAAATGCAATCGCTTAAAAATTCAAATATAATACCTGAAATATTTAAATTATATTCAAGTTAATGTTCTACACTGTCTTGATCTCTAGTATAGGAGAATAGTGTCATGTGACTTCGACTCTAATCTCTAGAGGATTTCGTCATTGGAAAAAATCTACCCATCATTAAATTGTACAGCTGGATGAGTCAACCTGGAACCTCCAGAAAAGGCCACAGCTGTGTATCTAACATCCGTTCCAACTAGGAAGCTTATACATCTCCAATCAAATCACGGGGCTCTTGGATGGATTTAGAATGTCTAGGGATCCAATCTTCGACACTGTGCTATCTCGAATGACCAGTAGAAATTATCACGACTTAAAAAATGCCAAGGAAGCTTACAGTTTCATGTGTCCGCCGATTTCGTGATCATAACCGCGGGTCCTTCAGTTTGAAGTGGAATCCGTACAAAACAGACGTGACTTTTCATTTTAACCATTGAGGACCCCGTGTTCATTATAATGTACGTAGTTTCTCGTTGGTGTGTGGGTGATCAATAACGTTCCATCATACTTCACAACTTTTGAAATTTCTTGTACATATTCATAGATTTTCCTACTTCTTCTCTTTACAAGTTAGTGCCGTTCATAAGAACTACCTGTAGTTATTCTTCTACTGTCATCAACACCCAGCCAACATGACTGAACATTTACCGGGAGGAGGCAGTCCCAAACTGAATGACTTTATGAGTAAACTAGCTATCGTGACTATCATCCATACACCGGCCATGTAGGCTAATTCAAATTCAAATAAGATAATGATGTCAGTATTCTTGCCGGAATATAAATAATCGAGCCAAATTTTGCAATTAGGAACAATGTTACCAATTATAATTTGCTTGATGAAATGTGGCACAACGTATTTTTCACCCGCTCACGGCCTGCTATAGGACAGATAGAGTACTACATTATAGCATCAGAACTGGTAAACATAAAAGAACCATGATAAAACATAGCAGGAAAATATGATAAAAATAGTGTGACACTAGGAAAATCAGAATTGTCTATTCCTTCCTTAATTTATCAAAGCAATATTCGGTACGAACAACGGTAGACCTAAGAAAATAGAAAGATAGAAAGACTTCAATATTTTCGTTCTTTTTCGCCGTAGGATCTATTAATAATGCGCATAAAATCAAAACATTAATTTTCTACGACTTTTGTCCGGTGGTAAATTTCGATAGGACCAGTATTAACGGAGATGTTTGAGAATTATATTTTAGACCTTCTCCTAAATTAGCATTTCGCCCAGAGTGCTATTTTTTTTGCTAGTTGCTTTACGTGGCACCGACACAGATAGGTCTTATGGCGACGATGGGACAGGAAAGGGCAAGGAGTGGGAAGGAAGCGGCCGTGGCCTTAATGAAGGTACAGCCCCAGCATTTGCCTGGCGTGAAAATGGGAAGCCACGGAAAACCATTTTCAGGGCTGCCGACAGTGGGGTTCGAACCAACTATCTCCCGAATACTGGATACTGACCGCACTTAAGCGACTGCAGCTATCGAGCTCGGTCGCCCAGTGTGAATAAAATTATTTATACCATAGTTGTATCCCCTCTACCATGTTCTTAAATAGTGATTTTCATGAAATTCTGTTCAGCCATTGTCTCGTAATTTACAAACTATATACACAGACAGACAGACAGACAGACAGACAGACAGACAGACAGACAGACACGTTGGAAATTTAAAAAATGCATTTCGTTTTTATTCTGGATATAATCGACACACACTTAAACCAAATATTAAAAATTCTGAGCGGAGTACAGGAATAGCTCGTATCTTATTTAGAGACCATGGATAAATGTTATTTCATCTTACACAAAAGATACAGGTCGCATATACAATATGTAGAGAGAGTTTACCTTTCATGAAAGATAGTCATATGTGGTTTGTGTAGAGAATGATGTCTTTCAGTAAAACTTGTATATAAACATACATATGGCATAAAAGGTTAACGATTTTCTTAAATATGGAACGTCATTTTGAAAGCTTGTGATCATTTTGTGTCTAGTCAGAAGAATATATTTCATGAAAATTATTTTACTACCGGTGAGAAAAAATTGGGTATCGAAGGATGAAAAGTCCTCAATGGCCGGGATTCGAATCGAGACTGCGTTTGTGAGAAGACAGCAACAGTGTCACTCTGCTATCCCATCCCTGAAAAATAAAGATCTTGATTATTAATGCTTGAGTTTAAGGCTCGGAAAATGATATCTTCCTCTTCTTCCAGCCAACGGCCGTAGCCGTGTTGAAACATCGGATCCCGTGAGATTTCCGAAGTTAAGCAACATTGGGCGTGGTCAGGAGTTGGATGGGTTGCCACGCACTGTTGGTGGGGGGTAAGGGAATGGAGGAGCGGAAAGGAACTGGCCACACTACCGCACGTAAACTCCGGCTCAGAAACACCTCTGCGGAGGTTCGGACCTGCCTTCAGGCAGAATAACCCTTACCTTACCTCTTCTTCCAGGCCATTTTCCCATTTTCTTGGAGTCAGCACTTCGAGTAGAGTTGGCCCAGTTTTAAGGCCGGGTGCAATTCATAACGTCAATCCTATGTGGAAAACTGTATTCACTATTGCATGTTTCTGGAAGTAAGTGCGTTGAGTATAGAGGAACTTATGTATTAAGGCGCACAAACCCCCAGAGGAATGAGCAATAAGCAGTTAAATTTCCCATCCTGGGCCCTATGAACTGTAGACCAGTACGATGACCATTCAGCGGAAAAGCCGGACACTTAAAAACTGATGAACAAGTTATGAAAATATTGAAATTTTGTCTCATAGGGGAAACTCATAAGACTCATAAGAATGCCATAAAGATATACGTAATTCATGCTTGCTGCACTGAGAATGTACAAAAACTCAAAACAACTTATATAATTTGAAATATTGTATTTTTGAAATGGTTTGCTACTACAAAAATATTAGAAAGTGTTTATTGATTTATAAAATAATTCCTCACCACGGCTAATTCCGCAGTAACTTAAATACGGCTTTATTGTGGCTGTGCCCCAGAGTGAGGAGAAGGTATGATCGTCCTCTTTTACTCTGATGGTAAAGGTTGTAAATTGTGCAGTGGATCCCTTTGGAGGTATCTTAAGGCGACTGCTGCTACAATAGTTATTACTAATTTAAAGTAGTACTATTTTCAGTATTATTAGCAATGAATTCCCCAACTACTTGGGAATTAGCCGTATTATGCTGCGGAAAACCCAGACTGCTATGGTTTAAGCCGAAATACTACTTTACAAATAAGTGAATTAATGGAAAAAAGTAAATTACAACATTATCTTGAAGTACTAAATAAATATAACATAAGAAACAGTTGTTCTAGTGTAAAATATTATTTTGATAATCATTCTCAGGATGTATTCCAATTTTGGCTTAAGACTGATGATATAACGGTGTCTCCTCTAGAAGTTTTTTCCTGGAAATAAGTTGAGACTGATGCAGTCCAAGGATGTTTTCATTCCATAGATCTCAACGGATATCGAACCTGGTATCCGAATCTCAACCACCTAACAGTGTGCTGACATCAAAGTGATGGAATTAGCCTGCCACAGGCTAATGACTGCGGCGAGAGAGGGGCTGTAACGTGTAACACCTCCACCTCCCAGTGGAGTCAGAAGGTCATAAGATTATTTCCCGAGGCGGGTCGAACACTAGGCCTTACCATTTGAAGAAAGTCAAAGTGATTAATTCACTGTTTTGTTGTTGTTGTTTTGTATTCCTCCAGTTGTGAACATAATGGGGAACAGAACGTTACACGGCTCCGTTCATTAAATCCGATAAGCAGCAATATGATTTAAAGCCGTAACGACCTCGAACGAACCTTCAAAATTCTGTGTTCTCCAAAAGAGCCTGCTACTTTGAACTCGATTAAATGGAAGAAGACTTCACAAGAAAAAAGAAATGCACTTCGTTTTTACGAAGCAGATGATATCAAATTAGAATTCTCAGCGGGGAATGAAATCTTTCTCATATCCTTTTATTTCTTTTTACCTTTTAATATTCCGTTTTATTTCATTCATTACATGCATATATATAACCTGATACTATTTCCAATTATGTTTATTATTATCATTTGCTTGTTTCGCAATGACACTTCGACCTTCTTCTTTTTCCCTCGCACGCAGCTTTTGTTTTCCTCGCCATGTGTAGAGAACGTTCGCTCGGTGTGGATCATGATAGTCTTTTGTTAGGTCCCAGCAAAACAGCCAGCAGGTGAGACCATGGCGCCGTCTGAAACTTGACAGATTATTAATAAGAGAGGAAAATACAGAGAAAAAAAGAATGAAAGGAACTGAAACAAAGAAAACAAGAAGCATCACTCGAAGAATATGTATGTATACTCTAAATACAACGTTGCCAGTTCGAGTGTGTGGTACAATTTGGAGCGAGGCTAGCTTGCAAGCAAGCAGGCTGCAGCGTAATTGAGAGTGGGGAGCAACTTGAAGTAGTTATTGATGTGCCAGGAAATGCTAATGGGCTAGAAAGAGAGAACAAAATTAGAAAAGCTGGGGAAGGGGGAGATTTATTGCTTAGTGCAGCTCTCTGCTTAAACGAGATGAACCGTATCTCTCTCATTGTCTTCATCTTCCATTTACTAGTTTTCTAATATTCGATGTTCTCATCCCAAGATTTCGTTCCAGGAAGTCCTTTTAAGATATCCAGCCCTTCACTAAATTCAAATGTGAGTGACAAAGCTGTTACATCACAAATTCCAATTTCAGCCCCTGTTCGTTTCTTTTTTAGTTAGTTCAGCTAATTTCGTGCGATTTGGGGCATGTTATTTGTTACATTAGCCACAATCGCGACAAAGAACTACTAAGAACGCGGTTCATTTTAATTATAACGCATCGTTCTCAGCTGCAATGATTAACGCACGTAAATAGGGTGTATGAAAAATTCCGTGCAATATTCACAGACGGAATAAAGTGTTGAATGTGAGGAAAGGAACGTTAAGGACGACACAAACCCCCAGTCATTTACAATTAAAAACCCCTGACCCGGCCGGGAATCGATCCCGGGGCCGCCCGGTGACAGGCAGACGCGTTGCCCCCTACACCACGGAGCCGGACGAGCATTGAATTCGACGGATGAATATTCTTCGAAACAATGAAAATGGAAATGAAAACCGGGTCAGGGATGTAATGAATGAATCAGATATAGGCTGTTATTACGATGGGGTCGCCACTCCCAAAGTGAGTTATATTAATGAGTGATAGATGCTATGAAATGAAAATGGAGAGTGTTGCTGGAATGAAAGATGACAGGGAAAACCGGAGTACCCGGAGAAAAACCTGTCCCACCTCCGCTTTGTCCAGCACAAATCCCACATGGAGTGACCGGGATTTGAACCACGGTATCCAGCGGTGAGAGGCCGAAACGCTGCCGTCTGAGCCACGGAGGCTTCCCACGAAACAATATCAGTGGCAAATATAAGCAAGCTATGGCATCCTTTGGTAAGCAATCTGAGTAGGAAATACGGAGTTATTTGATGGAATTCCATGAAGATATACGTAACACGTGCTTGCTGTACTGATAATGTACGAAAACTCAAAATAACTTACATACGTCAAAATGTTGTGTTTTTGAAACGGTTTGGTGCTACAAAAATGTTCGCAAGTGGTTATTCATTTATAAAATTATTCTTCAACTTCAAAATAATAGATAACGGCAGATACACAAAATATTTCTCATGGATAGGTAAATAGCTTGGTAATCTATATGCTCGACTGGCGATCAAAGAGTTATATGTGAGAAACCTGTATCAGTAGACTTTCTGGCACATTAAGAATCACTTTTGAGAGCACAATTCCGACTCCCCGATGTATCTTAAGAATCTACAGCAGTTGAAAGGACTTTTGTTTATTTGCCTGCTTAAGAGTTTCCTGAAAGTTGAAACTGCGTCATGAGAAACAGTAACTATCTATATATATAAAATAGCTTGTCCTGACTTACTGACTGACTGACTGACTGATTCATCATCGCCGAGCCAAAACTACTGGACATAATGAAATGAAATTTTGGGGATACATTCATATTAAGATGTAGGTGCTTGCTAAGAGAGGATTTTTGGATACTCCGTCGCGAATCTGTATCTCAAAACTTTAAAAGTTTACAAATGTAAAAATTGGTATTTAGAATCTTCTCTAAAAATAAGGAAATACGTATTTTTTTGTTTTCAGAAAATCAAAATAGGAGGGGTGAAAAGCGGTGAAAAATGGGTTGAATGCCTTTAATCAGGATACCGGTACTTATATCTCAGAAACTGAAGGTATTACAGACCTGAAAATTGGTACTTTTGATCTCTTTTAAAAATAAAGGAGCACGCATTTTTTTGTTTTTGGAAAATCCAATTAATGGGAGTGTGAAAAGGGGGGTGAACTTTTAAAATTAGTGTATCTATATCTCAAAACTTTGAAAGTTTACAGTTGTAAAAATTGGTATTTAGAATCTTCATTAAAAATAAAGAAATACGTATTTTTTTGTTTACGGAAAATCCCAATAGGAAAGGTGGAAAGGGGTGAAAAATGGGTTGAATGCATTTAATGAGGATACTTATATCTCAGAAACTGAATATATTATAGACCTGAAAATTGGTGTTTTGGATCTACTTTAAAAATAAAGAAACACGTTTTTTTGTTTTTGGAAAATCCAATTAATGGGGGGGGGGTGAGAGGGGGTGAATTTTTAAAATGAGTGTATCTATATCACAAAACTTTTAAAGTTTATACATGTAAAAAATTAGTATTTAGAATCTCCATTAAAAATAAAGACACCCGTATATTTTTGTTTTCGGAATATCCCAATAGGAAGGGTGGAAAAGGGTGAAAATGTGTTGAATGCCTTTAATGAGGCTAATTAAACTTCAGAACCTGAATATATTACAGACCTGAAAATTGGTATTTGGGATCTACTTTAAAATAATAAAGAAACAGGTATTTTTCGTTTTTGGAAAATCCAAATAATGGGGGGTGAAAAGGGGAGTGAATTTTTAAAATGAGTGTATCTACATCCTAAAGTTTAAACGTTTACAGATGTGTAAATTGGTATTTTGAATCTCCTTTAAAAATAAAGAAACATGTATTTTTTGTTTTCGGAAAATCCCAATAAGAGGGGTGTAAAAGGGTGAATAATGGGTTGAATGCCTTTAATGAGGATACATATATCTCAGAAACTGAAGATATTACAGAACTGAAAATTTGTATATGGGATCTCCTTTAAAATAAACACGTATTTTTTTGTTTTTGGAAAATCCAAATAATGGCGGTTAAACAAGAGTGACATATTTGAGTGAATATTTTGAAAGACACTATGTACAGAATATCTGAGAAACGTAGAATGTTACAGACGTAAAAAGTGATATTTGGAATCTCCTGTAAATGTAAAGTAACATAAGCGATTTGTTTTTGGAAACTCCTCTTAAGGGGAACTAAAAAGGGGGTTAAATTTTAAAATGAGACTTTATACAGAATATCTCAAGCAACTTAACATGTGACAGAAGTGAAAAATTGTATTTTTATCTCTATAAAAATAAGGAAACGTGTATTTTTAGTTTTCGGATATAGCACTTGGGTGGAGAGGGGGGATAAAAGTGACTGAAAATGGTGTTGATTTCTTTTAATTAGGCTAATGTTATCTCAAAAATGAAGATGTTACAGGCGTGAAATTTGATATTTGGAATCTGCTTTAAAAGTAAAGAAGCACGAATTCTCGGAAAATCCAATGAATGGGGAGGGGGGTGAAATAATTGAAAAATTAATTGACTTAATTGTATGAGAATACTTACATCTAATAAAAACTAAAGTTCTTAGGGCCTACAGACGTGAAAATTGGTACTTGGATCTCCTTTAAAGACAAAGAAAAGCCCGTTTTGTGGGGGGGGGGGGGGGAATCATCTTGGGAGGCGTGAGTGAAAAGGAGTTGAATTCCTTTCATGAGGACACATAAATAAAAAACTGAAGAAGTTACAGTCGTGATAATTGGTATTTAGAAGATCCTTTACTATTAAAGAAACAAGTACTTTTTGCCGGAAAATTCACTTGAGGGGGGGGGGGGAGTGTGAAAGTGAAAAATGTGAATTATTTTAATCTGAAAACTGAAGGTAATAGACGTAAACAATGGTGTTTGGAATCTCCTTTAAACATAAAGAAACACGCCTTCTTTTAGGTTTTTTTGGGCTGGGGGGGGGGGTAAATAAACTTAACGGCGGTGGGGTGTAAAAGGAGTTGAGACCAATTGATTTTACTGTTCATAATGTATTTATAAGGAGCCTCCGTTGCTCAGGCGGCAGCGCGGTGGCCTCTCACAGCTGGGTTCCGTGGTTCAAATCCCGGTCTCTCCATGTGACATTCGTGCTGGACAAAACGGAGGTGGGACAGGTTTTTCTCCGGATACTCCGGTTTTCCCTGTCATCATTCATTCCAGCAACACTGTCCAATATAATTTCATTTCGTTTGTCATCCATTAATCATTGCCTCAGAGGAGTGCGACAGGTTTCGGCTGCCGGCACAATTCCTATTGTCGCCGCTAGATGGGGGCTTTATTCATTCCATTCCTGACCCTGTCGAATGACTGGAAACAGGCTGTAGATTTTCGATGTACTTATTCTGATCATAAACCGATCATTTTTAATCTTTCCTGGGTTCGTTTTCAAGAGCCATCTTTCCCTTCGGAGAACGTTCTTAGATTACAGTCGATTCTCCTGGCATATAAATAAAAATTTAAACACATTTGGAATAAACGATAGGAATGAGATTGACCGTTCAGTTTTTCACCTCTATAATCAGGTCAATAATGCACGGAAGTATGTCATTCGTATGGCCAGAAAACCCCCACACTTGCCTACGCGCGACAATGGTGCTGGTCACATTCTCAACAATGACAATGGTAGCAGATGTAATTTACCGCCAAGTAGCGGTCTTGCATCTTGCTGTTGGGTCCAGAACATCTATAAAAATAATAATAATAATGATAATAATAATAATAATAATAATAATAATAATAATAATAATAATAATAATAATAATAATAATAATAATGTTCTGGACCGTCGTCAAATGTGCGGACCGCGCTGGAAACGGGTCCTGGACGGGTAATGACTAAGAATGCAGTCCTGCTGTGGGTTCAGAACCGCCAAGGCACCCAAGACGACACTACGCCGGATCTCCTGAAGGATTTGATCCATATTAAAAATGCTTATAGGAAAAGATGGCAAAGATTTAGGGACGCAACTGACCGGGTGGAATACCTGGACCTAGCCCGGGAAGTACGAAAGCAATTGCTGGAAAGAAAGATTGAAAAATTGAGGGAGACTTGCCGTAATCTATTAGAAAACGAGTCAGATCGCGAATTTCGGCGGATTATATATCTAAAACAATAACCATTCAATTATAAATTTCAGTATAATACCGTAGCAAAGCACGGGTACCTTGCTAGTATGGAGATAAAATAAGCCTGTCTTGGGAAGCATACGGTGGACATATGGGGTTCAGAGAGTAAAATAGTTCAGGCAAAACTACATTTGGATGTCCGGCTCCATGGCTAAGTGGTTAGCGTGCTGGCCTTTGGTCACAGGAGTCCCGGGTTCGATTCCCGGCAGGGTCGGGAATTTTAACCATCATTGGTTAATTTCGCTGGCACGGGGGCTGGGTGTATGTGTCGTCATCATCATAATTTCATCCTCATCACGAAGCGCAGGTCACCTACGGGTGTCAAATCAAAAGACCTGCATCTGGCGAGCCGAACATGTCCTCAGACACTCCCGGCACTAAAAGCCATACGCCATTTCATTTCATTTCCATTTGGATTTCTTGGAATCGACGGAACATTAATTAGTTCAACTTACAGCATACAGCAAAGCAGAAAGCAAAGTTAAAGCCTTATCAAAACTCAGTCAGTGACATAGCTACGTTAAAGGGTTCCTGGTCAGACACTTTCAGCCAGAATTTACTTGAGCTAGGGTGGACAGTTCCTTTCCGCTTCACCTCTAGACAACAGAATGTGGGCTTCCCATCCATGGCAAATGTTGGTTAACTTCACAAAATTTGCTGTTTCAGCATGGCTTCGCTACGGTTCAATTTTCATGAACTATCAAATTATGTTAGAAATATTTATTGATAAAACATATTTGAGCGAATTTGAACTAATTTGCCATAAACACTATATGCCAGCAATGTCCATCGCAAACAATGCTTTTAGAGGGGCACCGCATATTTTGTTCTTAGCTCGGCTGTTTTGGGCTCGAATCCTGGTGACTTCAGAAGGGATTTTTCATTGGATGGCCGGTAGAAACTGGTACGGGGTATCCGCGATTACCATCTGTTTTCTATAAACTGGCTGCAAACTTTTTGCGGGGTGGTAAACCCAATAAGTGATTCTCAGGCATTTTTGGTAATATCAGACATAAACGTATCCTTAATTCTCTAAAAATCAGTGTTCTAAGTATCTAATATTTATCAAAAACAAAATTACTACACTCCTTTATTTATTTACATTGGATATTTTACGCCCACAGTTTAGCACTTAAATCAAACCATATACATCTAAGTATTCAGAGAATTAACTGGGAATTTAGCTTTCATTATCTTCCTCCTCTGCCAAAACCTCTTCATAATTTCCGACCTGGTTGCCCTCTCTTCATCAGATATGACATATTGTTTTCGATGCAATGTTTTTAGTTTAAGCCTCGTATGTTTGTTCTTTTGGAACCGTTTTCTGTTATCTATTTGCAACTTGTTGTATTGTAATATTCAACTCTTCTAACTCATCTTCGACTTCTTTCAACCGATTATTTTTTGTTTTACTTTTCCAAAAGTAGTTAAATAGTTATTTGCATAGCCTCGTTTAATCTAATAAGTTATTGATAAATGGCAGAAAAAGGTAATTCTCCTTTTTCTCATTGTGTTTTTTATTGACCCACTTTCCCGGTATACCACTGCCTGTCAACCTTCTGTAGTCTATCCGTTGTTGACCTGGTGTTCAATTTAAATAGTGTTCCACTAGTATAAGTCACTTCAGGCATAATGGCGGAATAGTAATGTTGAAATATGTCATTCATCAAAATTCTTGTATGTTGGCCAGGTAATTCGTTATGCTTACTGTAATTTAAATGTTCTGCCTTCTATTGATGCTCTCTCTCACTGGAGTTCCAGGCTATAATTTCTCCAACATATTTAAACGTATGTACAACCTTAACAGGTTTTGGTACTGTTTAGTAGAATAGCTGGTGCTTCAACTTTGAAGTTTGGCATTATTTTTGTTTTATCAAATGAAATTTGTAATCCAACTTTTGTTGCTATTCTTTCAAGTTCTTCTGTTTCAAATTTAGCTTCCTTTTTATTATTTGCAAGTAATGCAATTTAATCTGCGAATGCTAATCAATTAAGTTGAATATTTTTTCCAATCTTGATGTTTAGTTGACTTTCCACTCTTGCATGACTTTCTCCAAAACACAGTTGAACAGTAATGGTGAAAGTCCACCCCCCCCACACACCTTTATTAACAATAATATATCGAAACAAATCTAGGATAGAGATGAACTCCAGTTCCATACTTTCCATACTATTCAGGAACGTAGGCTATAGATAAACAATATAAAGTATGAGAATAACACTCAAATTAACAATTTTAGGAGGCATAAGGCCCTGTGGTAAGAACCCACCGGACGTATAAATTTCCGTGGAATGCAAACCAAAGTTATGTTACGTATAATTTCCAAAATACCCATATACTCAACGAGATTCGAATTCCCTACTCCTCCGGTAGAAGCCACTGACAACATTACCCGGATATCACGTGCTACAAGCAGGTCCATAATCGACCTATGCATTTCTAGTTCTATTCGGAAATGTAGCTTAGCACTCGCGTTTGTGCAGGAAGATTTCCTTGCTAGTAGAGTTTGTTCTGAGTTCTATAATCAGAGTAAATTAAGGTGTAAGCTAAGTACCTTGAAATGATAAGCAAAATATGCTTCTATTGCAAAATTTCTTCTTCTTCTTCTGTTTCTTGCACCGAGCGAGTTGGTTGCGCGATTTGAAGCATGTAGCTGTTATTTTGCATTCAGGAGATAGCGGGTTCGAACTCTTCACTGCCTCTGTGGATCAGTGGTAGAGTGTCAGCCTCCGGATCCCAAGATAGCGGGCTCAAACCCTGCGGAGGTAGTCGGATTTTTGAAGGGCGGAAAAAAGTCCATTCGACACTCCATGTCGTACGATGTCGGCATGCAAAAGATCTCTGGGGACACATATGGTGTTTACCCGACAAAATTCATTAAATCTCAGCCATAGACGCCCAAGGGAGTTTCGGTTTACTCGGTCTGCCATCTAGTGGACCTAGAGTAAAACGGAACGTCGAAATTGACGAGCAGACAGCCGGATGGCGTCAAATTGAAATGTCTGCGCACCGTAGCTGAGGCCATATTATTATTATTATTATTATTATTATTATTATTATTATTATTATTATTATTATTATTATTATTATTATTATTATTATTACTGCCGGAAGCTCTGAAAATGCATTTCCGTGGTTTCTCAAATTTTCACACCAGGAAAATGCTATACCTTAATTAAAGTCACGGTTGCTTCTTTCCAAGTCCAACGACTTTGCTACCCCCACCGTCGCTACAAGACCCGGTTCCATGTCTGATATTAGATCGAAATTCTAAACCAATATTAGTTTATTATTATTACAAGTTGCTTTACGTCGCACCGACACAGACAGGTCTTACGGCGACGATGGGGTGTGAAGGGGCTAGGAGTGGGAAGGAAGCAGCCGTGGCCTTAATTAAGGTGATCTGAAAATGCGAAACCACGGAAAACCATCTTCAGGACTGCCGACAGTGGAGTTCGAACCCACTATCTGTCCGACTCGTTGGCTGAATGGTCAGCGTACTGGCCCTCGGTTCAGAGGGTCCCGGGTTCGATTCCCAGTCGGGTCGGGGATGTTAACCTTCAATGGTTAATTCCAATGGCCCGGGGGCTGGGTGTTTGTGCTGTCGCCATCATCCCTGCAACTCACACACCACACACAACACTATCCTCCGCCACAATAACACGCAGTTACCTACACATGGCCGATGCCACCCACCCTCATCGGAGGGTCTACCTTACAAGGGCTGCACTCGGCTAGAAATAGCCACACGAAATTATTATTATACCCACTCCCGGATACTGGATACTGGCCGCACTTAAGCGACTGCAGCTGTCGAGCTCGGTGCAATATTAGTACGTCTGTTCTTGGGAGCTGTCTATTCGAGCGAGAAAATCACGTTAGTTAACTCGGAAGGACATGGGTTTGATTTCCCGCCAAGAATTCTAACCACAACTACTGAAACTACCTATGAGCCCCATTGAATCTGTATTTCTCATACCAAACACAGGTTGGATCCGCAAGAGCTCCACCATCAGCGCAGGTGTCACTAAAAAGCGTTATAGGGAAGTGAAGAGTGAGATAGCTTTCCGTTGCTTTCCTCATTGAACCACAAGGTGGTAACACGTATTAGTCTGCCAAGACAACTGAAAGGCATACACCGATCGATCTTATGAAGAAGACATTCTCACTCTTTATAACAGTGGCTAGGTGTGCAATGAATGATGTTATAAGCATTGCTCTGTACCTCTGTCACGTGATATCGTCGAAGCCAAGGATTAGACTGACACAGGTCAATGAAAGTAATGAACTTATTCTAGCCCATACCAGAAGATACAAGATCAGAAAATATATGAGGGCGAGTACCAAGTGTTTCCTAGGCATTTAATATGAAACTGTAACTTTTCATACAACACACACACGCGCACACACACACACACACACACACACACACACACACATACGTGCTAGATGGAACTCACTGTCTTCTGTGGACTACTTAAAAAGAAGGAGACAGGGGGTCGTACGTATGCCGCACGAGAAACTGAATTCTATACATTCCAAGGTCTAATCTGATTGACAATCCAGACTGACAGCCTCTGAAAAAGAATGACGTTTACTAATGCTTTGTCTATTGACTATCAGTAACACCAGATGGCGGTAGTGTTTTGAAATGCCTGGCAAAGGCAATCGTAGGTGGGGGGCGGGGAATATGAACGCATCTACCCAAAGAGCTTCCCGTCCATTTTTACTCTCAGGGTCCTGGAATTGTCCCTCCATGGTGATTCATCTTATCGACAGAAAATCAACTCGCAGTCTCTAGCTTTCATATATTTGTAAATGCCGGAACCCTGATCCGTACTTATGGGCACAGGAAATGCGCTCAGCTACTTGCAGCGAATTATTAACACTTGTACAAATTTTGGAGAAGCATGCTTCGTTTTTTTGCTAATGGTTTTTCGTCGCACCGACTCAGGTAGGTCTTATGGTAACGATGGGATAGGAAAGGGCTAGGAGTTGAAAGGGAGCGGCCGTGGTCTTAATTAAGGTACAGCCCGAGCATTTTCCTGGTGTGAAAATGGTAAAACACGGGAAAACCTTCTTCAGGGCAGCCGACAGTGTAATTCGAACCCACCATCTCCCGGATGCAAGCTCACAGCTGCGCGCCCCTAATCGCACGGCCCGGTGAGAAGCATGTTAAATGATGTTAATTCAGCAGTCGGTAGACTGGTTTGATGCAGTCTTCCATGCCACCCTTTCCTGCCCTAAGCTTTTCATTCTACGTAACTACTACCTTCTACATATACCCTGATCTGCTTGTCAGACTTGGATACAATAGCAATATCATCGGCAAATCTCAGAATATTGGTTTCCTCCCCTTTGGCTTGTGATTCCCTTTCCAAATTCCTCTTTTATTTTATTTTCCACCTGTTCCATATAGACATTGCAAAGGAGAGGGGACAAGCTGCAGCCTTGCCTCACTCATTTTTGGATTGCTGCTACTTTTTTAAAGCCCTCGATTATTATCACTGTAAACTGATTTTTGTACAGATTGTATATAATTCTTTTTTCTCGGTATCTGATCACGATCACCTTCAGAATCCCAAAAGGCTTAGTCCTTTAAGACCAGGCGTAAACTGAGGATTGCTTCACGTGTTCCTATATTAATTTTCTTCTTAAGCCAAGCTGCTCTTCTCCTAACTCAGTTTCAAATTATTTCCATTCTTCTATAAATAATATGTGTTAGAATTTTGCAGGCGTGAGGTACTAAACTAATGGTGCTGTAGTTTTCACACTTGTCATCAACTGCTTTCTTGGGAATAGGTATAACACCATTCTGTCTAAAATCGAATGGCACTTTTCCTGTTGTTCCGGCCTAGCTATGGCTAGACCACCTAGTTACTCGCTACCACTTTAGGACAGATAGCAGCACCCTTCAGCACCCAGCCGGAAGTGGTGTGGATGGAAGGAGATGAGAGACTGTTATGCTTGGGTGCCTCGTGCGAGAGGAGATGAGAACATGTGACTGACTGTTATCGAGGGCATCTGCCCATCAATACTCAGTATTATGTATTTATAATGTGTTATATAAGTGTCTTAAATGTAATAAATGTTATTATTTAATCAAGTGAGTGAGTTACGTTCAAAACATGGTCCAATTACCGGGACGGATTATCTACACCACGAGGACCTCGTGAAAGCAGCGTGGCGTGTAGTATGGACGACTAGTTTCTACAGTAACATGGAAATACTTGGAAGTTCACTTCAATGACATCATCTGGCAGTCCCAGGTTCGATGTTCCAGCACCAGAGGTAAACTAAACTGAGAAGGCAGGTCAGTACTATTCATTTAAGGCTCTCCTTTTCTCCTTGTTATTGTCTTACCCCCTCCATCATGGAATCTTCAACAAGGCAAAAGCTTCTTAAGCAGAGGTCGCGATTTCAAGCGCAACTTACCCGCTCGGAAACATTCGTTGAAAATTTCATCGCTCAACAGCATTCGAATTCGCATGAAATTAAACTGCGATACGAAGACATGAGTGCATTAATGTCGAAGTTTGATGACGTGCAGTCAGAATTAGAATTAGGAGACGTTGAAAACGAGCAAGTTCATGATCAGGTGCGTGCCGAATTCGAAGCCAAATACTACAAGGTAAAGGGCGAAATGAGTAAAATAATAGCGAGCCTTGAAGAGTCATCACGCGACACGGTAGATTCAGGAAGAACTCAGGTCAGCAGTGTCGCGAGTTTAAAGTTACCGGCTATTAACATTCCACATTTCGATGGAAAATACGAAAACTGGCTCTCATTCGCAGACAGTTTTCAAGTTATGATTCATAACAACAATAATCTGCCAAGTGTCCAGAAATTTCACTACTTAGCATCTGTTCTCAAGGGCCCAGCCAGCCAATTAATTCAAAATTTACCCATCACAGAGGCAAATTATGAGGTAGCGTGGAAAATGTTGAAGGACAGATTTGAGAACAAGAAACTAATAGCAGCTACTCATGTTAAGGCACTCTTAACTTTAAAATCAGTCTCCAGTGAAACAGCCACAGAACTGTTAAGGTACTCTAACACTTTTAATAGTCATTTGAATGCACTCAAGGCCCTAGAACTTAACATTCCATTGCATGAAGTTATTTTGATTCAACTGTATGCTCAAGGACTTGATGCTTGTACTAGACGAGACTGGGAATTATCACAAGCAGACACTCGGGTTCCATCACTTGATGACTTGCTGTCATTTGTTGAGCATAAACGGCAAGCTCTGGAGAACTTCCCTAGCTCACAGCACACTGCACCATCGCACAGACAACAAGCTGACAGAAATAAGCCTAAACCTCAAGGGGATACTCAACCACGTTACACTTACACCACTACCAGTCTCATAAAGTGTCCCTGCTGTCATGGTAATCACCCGATATTTAAATGTGAAGAGTTTGCAGCTTTCAGTGTGGAAGATAGACAAAGAAGGGTTAAGGAAATGGACTTATATTTAACTGTTTGCGTACACAGCATTCTGCCAAACAGTGCAAATCACGTGGCTGTAAATTATGTAGTAGGAAGCATCACACCTCATTACATAATCCATCAGGTAGAGAGGGAGGTACAGCCCATCAAACTGCATCCAACTCCTCTCACACATACTGCAATACAAAAGACCCTGTAGGGGTTCTGCTGTCCACTTCCATGGTCAAGGTACTAGATTGTAGGGGGCAAATGCAGGTCTGCCGGGCACTTCTTGACAGTGGCAGCCAGGTTAATCTTTGCACTGAAAGTCTAGCACAGCGATTAGGCCTTAAGAAAATGAAGAATCCCATACCAATCAGCGGCATAAATGATTCCATTTCTCAATCAAGGTACAGTGTTCAGTTAGAATTGCAATCCACTGTAAGTAACTTCACTGTGAGTATGACTTGCTCTGTCTTTCCACGTATCACAGGTAACATGCCCAGTAGTTACATTCAGCATGAGCATTGGAACTTGCCCACTGATTTGAAGCTCGCTGACCCCAAGTTCTTCCAGCCAGGTGACATTGAATTGTTAATAGGCGCAGAACATTTCTTTTCATTACTGAAACCTCGGCGCAGAACTCGATCACCAGATTATCCTATCCTTCAAGACACTGAACTAGGATGGATTATTGCTGGACACTACCATCGTAGGGAAGAGAAAAATCCTACTCTAACTACATGTTTCTTGAAGTCAGAGGACAGGTTAGACACCCAACTACAACGGTTCTGGGAAATAGAAGAGCTTACGTCACGAGTCATGACAAGAGAAGAGAGAGCCACAGAAAAACATTTTACAGAGAATACTACTAGGGATGCTACAGGTAGATTCATAGTTCGCTTACCCCTCAAGCAGAAACCTGAGGTTCTGGGAAACTCCTTCAATCATGCCATGTCAAGACTAACTCAATTAGAACGGCGTTTCAGCAGGCAGCCCTCACTTAAGCACGAGTACTCTAACTTTCTTCACGAGTATGAGGCGATGGGGCATATGGTTAAGGTGGATACATCTACTCAGTCAGGGAATGAAGATGGAAGCTATTATCTACCCCATCATCCAGTTTTTAAGCTTAGTAGCTCGACTACCAAAACTAGGGTAGTATTTGATGCATCTTCTAAAACTTCTAACAACATTTCATTGAATGACATATTAATGGTTAGAACGACAATACAACAGGATCTTTACTCTATCATTCTAAGATTCAGAATGCATACCTTTGCCTTCACCGCAGATATTGCTAAAATGTATCGGCAAGTCATGGTTCATGCAGATGATAGGAAACTTCAGCGGATTATCTGGAGGGAATCACCTAGGGACCCACCCTCTCACTATGAACTGACAACTGTAACATATGGTACAGCATCAGCACCCTTCCTAGCTACCAGATGCCTGCAGCAACTTGCTGAAGATGAAGAATCGAGGTTCCCCAGAGCAGCACAAGTTGTTCGCAGAGATTTTTATGTTGATTTATTAAGCGGCTGTGACGATATCCAGGATGCTCTTCAGTTGCAGTCTGAAATTATTAATTTACTAGAGAGTGGAGGATTTCACCTCAGAAAATGGTGTTCAAACCACCCAGCATTACTAGAAGCAGTTTCAGAAGAGGACAGGGAAACCCAGCTGCCTTTAAGTCTTGATGAAGGCACTAGCGTGAAATCTTTAGGCCTATTATGGCATCCAGTTACTGATCATTTTCTCATTTGTGGCAATCTGTATTCAGACAGTCCCTATCATGCTGACTCTCATGTAACTAAACGAAAGGTCTTATCTGTTATTGCATCAATATTTGATCCACTTGGGTTGGTCAGCCCTTTGGTAATTTCTTACAAGGTTTTTATGCAGAAACTTTGGCTAGTCAATCTGAACTGGGATGACAGACTACCATCTCAACTAGTCAGAGAATGGGAAGAACTTCACTTTAAGCCACAGGCAGTAAGAGAATTTTATATTGAGCGGTTAGTCACATGTAAGGGACCCCCTGTTGATATACAAATTCATGGTTTTTCTGATGCTTCAGAACAAGCTTATGGAGCTTGTCTTTATGTACGGTCTGTCGACAAAGGGGGACAGACCTGTGTCAGATTATTATGTTCTAAATCCAGAGTAGCACCGGTGAAGAAACTGACACTACCAAGACTTGAACTGTGTGGAGCGCTACTACTTGCCCGACTACTCCACAAGACCCTTCCAGCTTTGTCTCTGCCAGTCAGCAAGCTGTACCTGTGGACAGACTCCACCATTGTATTAGCCTGGATCGCATCTCCTGCTACTCGCTGGAAAACATTTGTGGCCAACCGAGTCTCTTCAATTCAAGAATACACTCACAAGGCTGAATGGAGACATGTTCCTACCAGTTGTAATCCAGCAGATTTAATATCCAGAGGTGTTGCTCCAGAACAACTACGAGGTATGAACCTGTGGTGGCACGGACCATCCTGATTAACTGAGCCCACTGAATCATGGCCTGACACAAGCTCAGCCCATGCAGAAGAGGAACTACCTGAGTCACGAAGCACACTTTCTGTAGTTATGTTGATAGGTACAAACTGGGATGAACTTATGCTGAAGTACTCGTCACTGTCCCGACTGACTCGAGTTACTGCATATTGTTGGCGATTTATTCACAATAGTGCCAATCCTCAAGACAAGAGGTTAGGGATATTAAGTACACAAGAGCTGCAGATGGCCTTGCACTCCTGTATCAAAATTGCACAGCAAGTGTGTTACGCTCAAGAGATAGCCAGTCTCAACTCTAAGTGTTGCATTTCAAGGAAAAGTAAAATTGCAGATTTACATCCTTTCTTAGATGATAAGGGAATGCTAAGGGTAGGAGGAAGACTAGTAAATTCAAAACTACCTTATGACAATAAGCACCAGCTTATCCTTCCTCCCCAGCATGCTCTCAGAAACCTTGTTGTGATGGCAGAACACATTAGGCTTTTACATGCAGGTGCTCAATTAGTAATTGCATCATTAAGAGGAAGATTCTGGATTCCCACGGCTAGGGCAGTTGTTCGAAGAGTCATCCACAAGTGCCTGACCTGTTTTAGATTCAAGGCGTCAACAGCTGAACAGCTGATGGGACAGCTCCCTGTTACCAGAGTGCAACAGAGTCGCCCATTTCTTAATGTAGGAACTGATTATGCTGGTCCTTTCTTCGTTAAGAGGGGAAATGTAAGAAGCAAACAGACAACGAAGAGCTACATTGCATTGTTCATCTGTCTGGCTACCAAGGCTCTTCACCTGGAGGTGGTGAGTGATCTCTCTACTGATGCCTTTATGGCAGCCCTGAGGAGATTCATAGCTCGACGTGGGAAATGCTCCATCATCTATAGTGATAATGGGACTAACTTCATTGGTGCCAATAGAAGAATGCAGGATCTCCAAAAACTATTCCTTTCAACCAGCTTTTGTGAAGAGATAAGGAATTCATTAGCGATGGAAGGCATCACGTGGCACTTTATACCTCCCAGCTCTCCACACTTTGGCGGACTGTGGGAAGCAGCTGTCAAGTCCATGAAGTACCACTTGAGAAGAGTTGCGGGTAATGCGCTATTGACATTTGAGGAGCTATGTACCCTTACTGCACAGATAGAAGCCTGTCTTAATTCTCGCCCCCTATCTGCCTTATCTAATGACCCCAGTGACCTTAATTATTTATCACCTGCTCATTTCCTAATTGGTGCCCCCCTTACAACCATCCCTGAGCCTGACATTACTGACCTGCCCATCAACAGATTGGCTCGATGGCAGCGTATCCAGTCAATGCAGCAGCAGTTGTGGAAGAGGTGGTCTGCCGATTACCTGAACTCACTGCAGCAGAGGAAAAAATGGACCTGTCCCAAGGAGAACCTAGCTACTGGTACAGTTGTTCTTCTGAAGGAGGACAATCTTCCTCCTCTCTGTTGGAAGTTGGCTGTGGTGGAGACTGTTCACCCTGGGAAGGATGGACTTGCACGAGTGGCTACCATCAGAACAACCAGTGGTCTTTTTAAACGACCTGTTAACAAGTTAATTACATTACTATTGAGAACTAAACAGGATCGTTGTGGCTAAAATATAATGTGTTTCATGTGAATATTTTTTCTTGTTCATTTCAAAGTGTAATTATGGTGTTGTGTGTGCGTGATTTGAACTGAGAACTTATAGTGTGCTTAATTCATATTGCATAATAATGGATGAGGACACAGTCAACCTACTTAGTACCTTCTGTTAACAGTGTGTAAATATTTTGTTGCTTGTGTTTCTGTTTTGCCTATGTTTATATGTATATTTTGTTGAATGATCAACTCATTTTGGTTACTGTACATGAACTCTGTATGTCAGTGCCTGTGTGATATTTGAACTGAGCTCTCATGAGGGCATATCAGGCAATTTAATTCGGTTGAATCATGGTGATTCAACGGTGGGGAGCATGTTCCGGCCTAGCTATGGCTAGACCACCTAGTTACTCGCTACCACTTTAGGACAGATAGCAGCACCCTTCAGCACCCAGCCGGAAGTGGTGTGGATGGAAGGGGATGAGAGACTGTTATGCTTGGGTGCCTCGTGCGAGAGGAGATGAGAACATGTGACTGACTGTTATCGAGGGCATCTGCCCATCAATACTCAGTATTATGTATTTATAATGTGTTATATAAGTGTCTTAAATGTAATAAATGTTATTATTTAATCAAGTGAGTGAGTTACGTTCAAAACACCTGTAACATACATCCTACGCACTAAATAGAATAGCCTCACCATGCTGGTTTCTCCTAAGACAGTCCGTAATTCTGAGGGTATGTCATCAATTCCAGGTGCCTCGTTCCTATGTAGGTCTCTCAAAGCTCTGTCGAATTCTGACCTAAAAATTTGGTCTTCCATTTCATCAGCATCAACATTCTCTTCTGGTTCCAGAACCATATCGTCGCTTCACCGGTAAAACGTTGTATCCCACAATACTCTTCCTATCCATTATTCTCCTTAGACTGGTCACGCCTCCCAGCCACATATGGATACGCAGTCCATCAGAACAATGTCCGTTGTGTTAGTTTTCCTATGTCGACGATTAAACGAAAATGAACCTTACAAGCATTGTACACTAGGAGTGCGTAAATACGTAATGCAAACGTACATTCCTACAGTACGGTACTGTAAGGTTCATTTTCCTTTACACATGGGCATAGGAAAAGGAACACAACAAAATTTGTTCTGATGGACTGCATATCCATACGTGGCTGGGAGGCGTGATCATTCTTAAGGAGAATAATTGATAGGAAGAGCTTTGTGGAATACAACCTTTTACCGGTCGAGCGACGATATCATCTACTTCCTTCCCTTGATACAACTATTGGATATGTTCCTGCCAACTTTCTGCCTTGTCTTCCTTCCCTGGAAGTGGTTTTATATCTGAGCTCTTAATATTCATACACCTTGATTTCTTTTCTTCAAAGGTTTCCTCGGTTTTACTGTATGCAGCATCTACCTTGCCTAGACCCATACAACCTTTAACATACTTGCACTTCTCTTTCAGCCATTCTTCCTTAGGTGTCCTGCACTTTCTATCTAATTTATTCTTTAATTGCCTGCATTTTTCTGTCCTCCTCATTTTTTTATTCTTGTACTTTCGCTGTTCGTCAATCAGGTTTAGTATCTCCTGAACTATCTATTGATTCTTAGTTGATCTTTCCTTCCTTCCTAACCCTTCTTCAGCAGCCCTACTGATCTCATTCTTCACGACTGTCCATTCTTCCTCCACTGTGCATTCTTCAGCCTTTTCATTTAGTCCTTGTGCAGAATGTTCCTCGAAATAATTCCTCACACTCTTTTCTTTCAACCTGTATGGACCCCGTCTACTTGCGTCCCTTCTTTTTAAAAATTTAATCAATTTCCGATGGCATTTCATGACCGACAGGTTATGGTCAGAGTCAACGTCTGCTCCTGGAAAGCCTTTAAATCCAACACCTGGCTTCTGAATCGATGCCTAATCATAATGAAGTCTATTTGATACATTCCAGTGTCTCCAGGTCTCGTCCATGTATATATCATCCTTTGTAGTATTTGAACCAAGTGTTAGCAAGGACTGAATTATGATCAGTGCAGAATTCAACCAACCGACTTCCTCTTTCATTCTTTTGTCCCAATCCGAATTCTCATACTGTATTACCTACTCTTCCTTGGCCTACCACTGCATTCCAGTCTCCCATCACAATTAGATTCTCGTCACCTTTTACATATTGTACTAAAGCTTCTATCTCTTCGTATATTCTTTCGATTTCCTTATCATCCGCTGAACTAGTAGGCATATAGATCTGCACTATTGTGGTGAACATTGGTTTGGTGTCTATCTTGACAACAATAATTCTTTCACTATGCTGGTCATAGTAGCTTACCCACTGCACTATTTATTATTCATTACCAGACCAACTCCTGTATTTCCCCTGTTTGATTTTGTGTTGATAATTCTGCAGTCGCATGATAAAAAATCCTGCTCTTCCTGCCATTGTACTGCACTTATACCAAAAATATCAAATTTTGGTCTAACCATTTCCCTTTTCAGATTCTCTCACCTACCATAACGATTCAAACTTCTAACATTCCACGCTCCGACTCGCATAATGTCACGATCCATCTTGCTGATGATTGCCCCCTCTAGTGCAATCTCCACCGGAGATCCGAATGGAGGACCATTTTACCTTTGGAATATTTTACCCAGGAGGAAGCGACCATCTGCACATCAGTCATACAGAGAGCTGCATGTTCTCGGATGTTAGTTACGGCTGTAGTTTCCCGTTGCTTTCAACCGTGTAGCAGTGTCAACAGAGCTAAGCCATGTTAAATATTATTACAAGGCCATATCAGTCAATCATCTGGACTGCCACTCTTGCAACTTCCGAAAGGCTGCTACCCCACTTTCGATGATTCATCCGTTAGTCTGGTTTCTTTTGCAGATGCGCATTCGATATGGTTGTACCTACGGCTCGACTATCTGTTTCACTGGGACGCACAGGCAAGGTCACATGGTTCGCAGAGGGGGGGGGGGTGAATGATATGCCTTGCGTTAAGCTGGTTCTTGTATCTGGCTCTATAGCTGAGTGGTCAGCGTGTTGGTCTTCGGACACCGGGGCTCTGGGTTTTATTACCGGCCATGGCGAGGTGTTTTAATCCTAAATGGTTTGAGGACTTGAGGACTGGGCGTTTCTGTTGTCTCCAACATTTCCGCACCTCACATGCACTGCTGTCCTCCTCCACAAGAACACGGTTTCCCATAAAGGTAGATGCTGCCCTCCCCGCTGGAAGTTCTGCCTTGCAAGGTCAGTATCAGGCTAGCAATAGCCGCACGAAATTATTATATCAACTAGTTCTTGCACGGATCAAATTACACATATTTCGTCAGGTATTAATGCTAGCTTTGCGAATGTTTTGAGCTTCTTTATGGGTACAATACCTCTGTAAAAACCTGAAAATGTTCTCACGTACAGTAGTATCTCCACTTCGAAATCT
This sequence comes from Anabrus simplex, assembly GCF_040414725.1. NCBI lineage: Eukaryota > Metazoa > Arthropoda > Insecta > Orthoptera > Tettigoniidae > Anabrus > Anabrus simplex. Next base: position 688,102,836 of record NC_090266.1, on the reverse strand, counting down.
AATCTGAATAAATATCTTCAAATTTGCCGCCAAACTGTTGTCCACTCTTTGAATTAAGGTGTGTGCCGTACTCTCAAAGACTTTGGCAAGCCTATAAGCAGCCAGCTGAGAGTGAGCAACATGGCTCATGTGAAGTCTGAGTCATGCTGGGTTATTTCTGCATTACTACATTCCCATATTTAATATTCCCCGTGCAACTATAAATTTCTTGGAATACGATAACGTGCTTTGAGTTCATATGAAGTAGTAAGCCTAGCTTCAACTTTGATCCTAACATACCCACATTCGTAATTACTTAATATCTACGAGAGTTCAAATTTGCCGCCAAACAGTTGTCCACTCTTTGAATTAAGGTCTGTGCCGTACTCTCAAAGACTTTGGCAAGCCTATAAGCAGCCAGCTGAGAGTGAGCAACATGGCTCATGTGAAGTCTGAGTCATGCTGGGTTATCTCTGCATTCAGGTAAATATTACCTCTCTGTAATTTAATTATAGCAGATTTGGGTGGACTTTGTTAATTATCTGTTACTATAAGAAATGGTCATAAGCTGTTTACAAATCATTTAAATCGTTTGTTAAACACCTATGTGGTTGTAAATTAATATGTATACACATGTATACACTGGGTCTCAGTAACAACTTCGGACTAATTATATTTGTACATACGTGCATACATGGGGTTAAATCACATATAATTTCTTTTGTTTTCATGTTCAGTTTTTAAACTTAAATTTACAATCTATTCTAATCAAAGGTGAATTTGCTTCTAGATATGGTTTCCGCGTGACGTCTAGTCTCTTATGAAGAATTGCTTGAAATTATAGACAACGGTGACGTCGAGATAGATGGCACTGACGTTGACGACGTTGATTATGTTCCATCTTTACGATACGGGGGTGAAAGCAATAATGAATCAAAACGCGAATTTCCTGACAATGCTGAACACTCTTTAGGAACAACCAAGGTAAATACCAGGATGAGGACGCAGGTAGCACTCACTGTGACCGTCAGGATGATGACGCAAGCAATAAGGTAACTACCCGGACGAGGACGCAGGCAGCACTCACGGTGAAGCATGATGAGGACGCAAGCAACACCCAATGTGACTACCAGGATGAGGACGCAAGCAACACCCAATGTGACTACCAGGATGAGGATGCAAGCAACACCCAAGGTGACAACCAAGATGAAGACCCAAGCAACATCCAAGGTGTCAAGCAGGATGTAGAAGCCAATAACACCCAAGGTGATAACTTATATGAACACAAAGAAAGTACTCTTATAGCTTTGCTTATAAATGGATGTAGCCCTGGATTAGGATCTTGGATGGAAACGAGGGCTTCGAAGAGACCAGGGATAAGTAAATCTCGGGGTCATGAAACGAGACGAGTACAAGGAACAGTCCAGCACGAGGAAGAGGCAGACAACAATGAAGGGGTCCAAGAAAATAGAAGGAACGGGCCGCGAACGAGGAAGAGGACAAGGAACGGGTCGAGGAAGAGTAAGAGGCGAGAGACAAGGAAGATCTCTGATCTCTTGTTAAAAGGGATTGGAATAATTTGAAAAATTATCTGCCACAATTTATTGCACCGAATATCACATGTGGGTCTAGAGAAGAATGGAATCCATTACAATAGCCCTATTTGAGTGAATACTTTGACGATTCATTTTTGAAATTGTGGCAGAACAAAGCTATCGTTTAAGTAAAAGAAAATTACTAAGAGTGAAAGAAATTATTGCTAGGGATATCAGTGGCAATGAGTACCCTTGGTTACTTGGTTACCCGAGAAAGTATCCTTACTGGGATTCTTTCTTCCGTATTGAAATAATTTCGAAAGCAATACCTAGAGGTATACCCATAGCGCAACAGTCCGGAAGGGCCATGGCCTACCAAGCGACTGCTCTTCAGCCCGAAAGCCTGCAGATTACGAGGTGTCGTGTGGTCAGCACGACGGATCCTCTCGGCCGTTATTCTTGGCTTTCTAAAACGCGATCTGTTGCTAAACGATGCCAGAAATCTGGATGTGCTGGAAGAACACGTGTGAAATGTGTGGCCTAAAAAATCTGTCTGTGTGTGCTAAATGATGGAAACTGTTTCTTAGAATTCCATACGCATACTATGCTAATCTTTATGTAAGTTTTACTAATGCTAACTTTTCTTAGTAGGATAAATCCCGTATTGTATCTAACGTAATTGTGTAATCTACCTCTGTTAAATAAAATATTTGTTTCATATGTAGGTCCATCTAAAAGAGCACTTTCGTATTTTCTTTATAGAAAGAAGCTCCGTGTTGTATTTTGACATATTGAGGAGCTTTCTTCCGAATTCTACCGAGTAACTTTACAGCAGGAACGAAAATATATATTGCTTTTATCATATTTTAAATGGGGATTATTTTAGACTTATCCGGTGGGTATTGGTATATACGACACTAAACTAAAATTAAGATCAGGTCTTTAGATTTATCACAACTTTTCCTACGAATCTAGTAATCTTCTGGACTTAAAAAATTTTCATAGTTCCTATACTCCATTCCTATATGCCCGCAAATTCGATCCTCAGGTAAGCATGAATGTCCTCCAATAGGAATTACAAACTCAATCAGATCAAACAGACCTTCTTATATGTAAGATAATAAGAATGCCAATATGGTCTTAATTTTCTTTTCTCTGGCAAATAGCTCCAGAGTAGTGTATTCACGGGATGAATTTTCTTTTGTAATAACTTAAAGAAATTTGCCAAGCAAAATACCACTTCATCCGATCCTTTTTCTCGATCCTTTTCAGTCCATGCTTAAATGATGGCATTGTTCTTGTTGAAGGTCCTGTAATTCAACTCAATTGCCATTATACGCTGGCAGCCGACCACGAACTGAGGTCTAGAATGAATATGTGAATTAGGCGGGACTTCGAAGAAAATGTTTGAATGACTTAAGGGGATTCTAAAAACAAAAGCAAGTTTCCAAATGTAAACTGGACGTGACTTAAATGAGTTTTGACCGGGCTAGTTGGCCGTGCGGTTAGGGGCGCGCGGCTGTGAGCTTGCATCCGGGAGATAGTGGGTTCGAACCCCATTGTTGGCATCCCTGAAGGTGGTTTTCCGTGGTTTCTCATTTTAAATCCAGACAAATCCTGGGGTTGTACCTTAATTAAACCCACAACTGCTTCCTTCCCACTCTAGACATACACTATTCCATTGTCGCCATAAGAACTATCTCTGTCGGTGCTACGTAAAGCAAATTGTAAAAAAATAGGTTTTGCACGTTCTCACAGCGGAGCCGGGCACATTATTCTAACAAGCATTTGTAACATAAAAACTAAAAAGTGCCAAAAATTACTTAAGTGGTGTTTACAAGAAAGCTCCTCAATGATAATCCACTTACGAGTAACGGGTATATTACTGTAAAAGTTGCACTAGTATTAGACCCTGTGTACGAATAATATTATAGAATAAAATCAAAATAATAAGAATTCACCTGAAATGAATATGAAAAAATAATTGTTACCAAAACTTTCAGTTAACAAAGTGTCGGGACTGATGAGGTTATCGCCGGCGAGTTCTCATCTTTTCTATTCCAGGGATCAATACTCCCAAGGTAAATATCGTTAGTCTATTAATTAAAGTCCTTCGCTTGAGAGAAGTATTTTTTTTTTGCTATGGGCTTTACGTCGCACCGACACAGATAGGTCTTATGGCGACGATGGGATAGGAAAGGCCTAGGAGTTGGAAGGAAGCGGCCGTGGCCTTAATTAAGGTACAGCCCCAGCATTTGCCTGGTGTGAAAATGGGAAACCACGGAAAACCATTTTCAGGGCTGCCGATAGTGGGATTCGAACCTACTATCTCCCGGATGCAAGCTCACAGCCGCGCGCCTCTACGCGCACGGCCAACTCGCCCGGTGAGAGAAGTATTAAGGTGTAGTTAACTTAAGATTTTGAAAAGTAATATTCTATTTAATTTCTGGAAGCGGATCGTTACTCATATAATAATAATAATAATAATAATAATAATAATAATAATAATAATAACAATAATATATAGGTTCGTGCGGTTATTTCTAGCCGAGTGCAGCCCTTGTAAGACAGACCCTCCGATGAGTGTGGGCGGCTTCTACCATTTGTAGGCACACTGCGTGTTATTGTGGTGGAGGATAGTGTTATATGTGGTGTGTGAGTTGCAGGGATGTTGGAGACAGCACGAACATCCAGCCCCGGGCCATTGGAATTAACCAATGAAGGTTAAAATCCCCGACGCGGCCGGGGATCGAACCCGGTACCCTCTGAACCGAAGGCCAGTACGCTGACCATTCAGCCAACGAGTCGGACATAATAATAGTAATAATAGTAGTAATAATAATAATAATAATAATAATAATAATAATAATAATAATAATAATAATAATAATAATAATAATAATAATAATCCCGTGGGAGATTTCCAGTTCCACTATCGGGCGCGTCCCAGGTGGCGGGTGGGGGGGGCTCGACGGACTTGTCCAGAAGGTCTGAGGGAAATAAAATGCTTCTCGCGGACCCAAAACAGGTACAGCCAGAAAACATCATGAGGCAACCTCTAATTAAGACTGGAAAGCTAAAACAACTAACAAGCATCCTATATGAATTCAACGTCCACATTTTAGCACTCCAAGAAACCAGGTATGCTGATGAAAATCATTTCGATTCAGACAGTTACAGAATTTACGAAGGTAAACTAGCAATCTCACTCTCTAACAAGCCAAATCAGTTTGGTACTGCGTTTGCAGTGAGAAGAAATCTTACAAACTTAGTACTGAACTTCAAGTCTCCTTCTGAAAGAACGTCATTACTCTCACAAGTCTATACACTAATCAATGCATATGTACCTACAAACAACAACAATCAAGAAGCTCCACAGAAAGTAGACGACTTCTGGGAACTACTAGAGGAAGCTACAGCCAAAATTCCAAGCATCATGTCAAAATCATTTTGGGAGATTTTAATGTCCAAATTGGCAAGGAAAAGTAGTTCAGAACCATCGCGAGACTCTATCTAGATCATCAAGGAACCAATAGAAACGGAGAATGATTAATTGGCGTCTGCGAAAGTTCTGATTTAAAATTAATGTCAACTCATTTCCTGGCACTACCACTAAAGAAAACGATTCGGAGATCCCCTGACTTTCATTTAGGGGAATTCCAGTTAGAAAAATCAAAGGGAAATTATGCATGTTAAATTCAAGAAAGGCGTTATTGTCTCCGATCACCACTTATCTCTAGTTAAAGTCAAATGTCAACCTAACAGACCCAAATCCGAACAAACAGGAAACTGTGAATCGACCCGGAACATCTTAAAGAAAACTCGGCCTCCTTTATTGCATATATCTCCATTCAGAATCCATCCAACTGGTTAGAACTCAAAGAAGCATTTCTAGAAACTTCCAAAAGTATAGGCATCCCTCCCAGGAAACGTAAGCACAGAACGAAAGCCGGGATATATTGGAATTCCCATAAAACTGGACAAACTTGGCAGGAATTCATTATAATCCAGAAACAAAACCTAAAATATCATCAGATGTGAGAAACGCAAATATAATCACAGGAGATTGGCAGAAATTGAACTGGAATTCACAAACAATAACACACGAAAGTATTACAGAACTTTCAGAGAAGGAATATCAAATTACCAGACATCTAGCATTTGTTTCAAACGTCCGGATAGAACTCTAGAAACAAACAACCAGGATAATTGCAAACTGTTCCCAAACCATTTTCAGAAACTTCTAAACTGTGAATCTCCAGGAGACCAACTCACCTTTGAGAAACCCACACCAAATCCTGATTCAGAACCACATAAATATAGAAGAAATCAAACAAATTACCAGTGAACTGAATGTGTAAAATTGGTGGCGAAATTCTCGCCTCGAACCTTCGCGTTATTCTCAGCGATATCTGAATCAGGAAAAGACTCCTGAGGACTGGAAATGTGCAATAATTCACCCACTGCACAAAAGAAAGGTGATCAAACTGACATCAACAACTATAGAGGTATCTCCTTGGAATCAGTTACCTCCAAAATTTTCTCCAAAGTTCTACTGAGAAGACTTGAAAGACAAACAGATCACCTCATTGAAGAATACCAGCCAGAACAAATACTCAATCTCAAAACTATCTTACAAATGCGCAAAACTAGACAAACAGTGATCACCTTCGTAAAGCATATGACTCCGTAGACTGACAGACACTTTTCAAAGTACTCGAAGTATTTAAAGTAGATAAAAGAACAAGATAATTGATCAGACAAACATTAACTGACACTAGTTCCAAAGTTAAATACTTAGGATAAATATATAAGCCTTTTGATGTCAACACAGGGGTTCGACAAGGGTTCAACACTCTTGTTCAATCTTGATCTAGAAAAAGTAACCAAAATCTGGGAAAAAGAAGTTAAAGGAATAACGCTTGGTAGACAACTGAAAAATGGAATTCACGTGCTGTGTCTAGCTTTTGCAGACGACCTGGAAATTCTGTCTAATAATAGGCAAGAAGCACTCCACTCCCTCGAAAACCTACATGAAATTGCAGGCAATACATGGCTTCAAATATCATTCGCAATAACCCAGTACATGTAAGGAGCTTCTCTATTTCTAGATGGGCAAGTTATGATGACTAAATTTGGACATGTTTACCATGTAAATAAATTTAAGTACCTCGGAGAAATCATCCAACCTTCTGGATTAAATCGTGAAGCAAATAAGGAGAGAATTACAAAATTACAGGAAGCATATCGAATCGTTTGGAACACATATAAGAAAAACTCATTTTCTAGGAAAACAAAACTAAGACATTATAATACAGTAATAAAATCTGCAGCATTATACGCATCGGGAACCTTAATCGTTGGCGGTAGATCACTCGTAAAAGATATATAAAAGCAAGAAAGAAACATTTTACGGAAAATTTTCGGGCCAGTCTGTACAGAGGGAGTATGGATGAAAAGGAAATCTCATGAAACGTATTGCGATTGTGAAACATCTCAGACACTATCAGGAAAAGGAGGTTGAAATTCTATGGGTACATTCTCAGAATTAACAATGATAGACTGACCAAAAGGATTCTAAATCTTGCCCTCACACTGAAAGTCAAGAACAACTGGCTAAATGAAATAGACTCAGACCTTCAGGAAATCAACATCAACCAGGAAACTGTGAAGAAGCGGTAGATAAGGTCATTTCGTATTCTTTCTCATAGGAATTTAGTGCTAATAAACATGATTCGGATCAAATCGTATTATATGCACGATTCAAAACGTGTTATGTTCACGAAATGTTTTCCGGCCTGCATGTATTCCGCTCTATTGTTGGCTGTTCCCGCTATTTTTATATCGTAGTTTACAGTGCGGTATTGATTGATTGCCGTGGTCTTTCCGTCACCATGAAGGGCTACCTTCCCGTGGGAGAGCGTTCGAAAGGAAGTAGAAAGTGAATTAGAGTTCCGAAAACTAAAACCCAAACCAAACCAAACCCCATAGCACTACAGCCCTTGAAGGGCCTTGGCCTACCAAGCGACCGCTGCTCAACCCGAAGGCCTGCAGATTACGAGGTGTCATGTGGTCAGCACGACGAATCCTCTCGGCCGTTATTCTTGGCTTTCTAGACCGGGGCCGCTATCTCACCGTCAGATAGCTCCTCAATTTTAATCACGTAGGCTGAGTGGACCTCGAACCAGCCCTCAGGTCCAGGTAAAAATCCCAGACCTGGCCGGGAATCGAACCCGGGGCCTCCGGGTAAGAGGCAGGCATGCTACCCCTACACCACGGGGCCGGCTCCGAAAACTAAAAGGCAACGTGATAAGCAAGCTCGGTAATAAAACACTCCTGATGTACGTTACAGATTATCATTATCAGTGAAATTTATAATGTCGGTGTATTAAATGAACTATTCGCATACGAAGGATTGCATAAAAGCATGTTTTATACACTGCATAAGCTTCTCTTCCCATAATTATTACTAGTCCTACAGCAATATGAATGATAACGTGGACGTCTTTTTATTTTAGGTACTCGAATCGAGATCCACATCTAAGCAATTTCGAGCCCCAATGCAATCACAAATGGATAGAGTTTGATAGTTTAAAGTTTTATGTTTCAGCACTAAATACCTGTTCAACATCAGATACTGGTAGGCCGATTCGTGATGACGACGGTTGATGACGATGATCGGCTCCATGGCTAAATAGTTAGCGTGCTGGCCTTTGGTTCAAGGATCCCCGGGTTCGATTCCCGGCCGGGTCGGGGATTTTAACCTTAATTGGTTATTTCCACTGGCCTGGGGACTGGGTGTTTGTGTCGTCCTCAAACAGAAAAATACAAGAGAAACAAAGAGAGAATTAGAAAAATAAGAAAAATATGTCAGTTTTAAAAAGAAATCTAAAAATACATATATGAAAAATATTTTTTTAAAGAAAATATAGGAAAAAAACTGTGACTGTTTGCAAGAGAAATAAGGATTAGTTGCAAGACTGTAAAAAATAATCTATATACCGTCAACAAGGTGTTAATAATAACTTTATTAACTGTGCATGATGTACTGTATCTAAAAATAATTTTAATAAAAATACTCTGGAATCAAAATAACGTTTCAAATCGTATTATGTGAAAAAATTGTTGTACCGAAACGTACTTTGTTCAGTGAATTGGTTCAAAACGTATTAAGTGAATTCTATAATTAGGATGGCGGCTTCATGTATTGGGAAATTATTTCAATCATGACTGATCCGGAACTTAACCTCAACACCTAGATCTTGCCGTTCAGAATTTTTGACATGTCTTATTTGGTTTGGAAGTAAAATTTTTTAGCTTCCTGTAAAATTATTATCTGTTCACCTAATAGGATTTGAAACGTTGCTCCTCATATATTCTTTACACACTGATAATTATTCTTCCACTTGCTCATAAATCTACTTCAAAGAGACTCTCACACACAAATTTCCGAAATGCCGATCGAATTTCAGAATTTTTATACCGTAGTTTGGACACGGATGGTGAGAAGGAGTATTCCAGTGTACTGTGGGTCTTCAAGTGTTATTTACAGTAAAACCTCAGTAGTGGAAGGTATTTCTATACTGCATAAGAAGGTCTTGAGTTGGAGACACGTTTATCTTCAGAATGTGTGGCGTTTTGTTCTTCGAATTCAATAAATAATCATTCAATAATAATTCTCACACCAGACAAATACTGGGGCTGTACCTTGATTAAGGCCACGACCGCTTCCTTCCCATTCCTAGGCCTTTCCTGTCCCATCGTCGCTATAAGACCTATCTGTATCGGTGCGACGTAAGACAAGTAGCAAAAAAAGCAAAACAATATCCTAAAAAGACGTTTACTATAATTCCAGGTTGATTTTAGTTAGTAGAACGTAATTCTCTCTCTCCATCTCGTATCATAATTGCAGCACTGGTTATAAAATAGTAGAAAAAGTGAAGATTTGTGAAGCCACCGGCGGCAAACGAGTTTATATTTAATTT